>NC_036844.1:11103471-11296933 GCF_002910315.2 Salvelinus sp. IW2-2015 | reverse complement strand
TTAGTGTTTTCCTTACCTTGGCATAGTGTTTTTCCTTACCTTGGGCATAATGTTTTCCTTACCTGGGCATATAGTGTTTTCCTTACCTTGGGCATAGTGTTTTCCTTACCTTGGGCATATGGTTTTCCTTACCTTGGCATAGTGTTTTCCTTACCTTGGGCATAGTGTTTTCCTTACCTTGGGCATAGTGTTTTCCTTACCTTGGGCATAGTGTTTTCCTTACCTTGGGCATAGTGTTTTCCTTACCTTGGGCATAGTGTTTTCCTTACCTGGCATAGTGTTTCCTTACCTTGGGCAAAGTGTTTTTCCTTACCTTGGGCAAGTGTTTTCCTTACCTTGGGCATAGTGTTTTCCTTACCTTGGGCATAGTGTTTTCCTTCCTTGGGCATAGTGTTTTCCTTACCTTGGGCATAGTGTTTTTCCTACCTTGGGCATATGTTTTTCCTTACCTTGGGCATAGGTTTTCCTTACCTTGGCATAGTGTTTCCTTACGTGGGCATAGTGTTTTCCTTACCTTGGCAAAGTGTTTCCTTACCTTGGGCAAAGTGTTTTCCTTACCTTGGGCATAGTGTTTTCCTACCTTGGGCAAGTGTTTTCCTTACCTTGGGACATAGTGTTTTCCTTACCTTGGCATAGTGTTTTCCTTACCTTGGCATAGTGTTTTCCTTACTTGGGCATAGTGTTTTCCTTACCTTGGCATAGTGTTTTGCTACCTTGGGCATAGTGTTTTCCTTACCTTGGGCATAGTGTTTCCTACTGGCATAGTGTTTTCCTTACCTTGGCATAGTGTTTCCTTACCTTGGGCTAGTGTATTGCATGGCATATTAGTGAACAGTCTGTCCAGTTGTTTCTGGGAGTCCTTCCTTTAACCATGAACTTGCCGAAGGTGTAAGGTCCACGACCTCAACCTTCTCCATCACCAGGTTAGACTCCCTCCCCACTGGACCGAACCAGTTGGTACACCTGAAACTCGGCCTGGGGAGAACAGACAGACACTTGGGGGTTATTTACTTGGTTTATTTCAAATATAATGACTGAAAGTATTAACTGAGACAGCGCTTAGTACTCATATATTTAACAATTATATTTGAATAAGTGAAAACACATTCACAGTAATGACTTGAGAGGAGGTGCAGGGAGAGGAGATGCTTACGGACTAGCGTTTCTTGATAAACTAACGTTGTGTTATAATAAAACAGTCACACAAAGATGACTCTAGAAAGGAACTATTCACTGCAAGTACGTACATAATGTTACGTCACTGGCCCTTATACGGTAGGTTTCATAGTTTTACAATATGGAAAAACTGTATTTTAATATACATGGGCATCATTTCAGAAAGAAATCCCACAGATGGTGCTAATTCTCAGAGCAATTAAAAGCTTAGTCAGCCACCGGTAGATGGCCAACTGAAAACTAACCGTGAGTTGGATTGGAAAACTAGATCCTGACCCGGAGTTTGAACATGTCAATTGGAACCTAACACTGAGTTCGATCTCTCAATCACCTCCGACTCTTAATTAAACAAGAGTGGTTTCAGACCAACACATGATGATGACGTGGGACTGATATTATCAGACTATATAGAGTATTGAACAGTAAGTACAGAGCAGATTTCCCCAGGCATTACATGTGAATAAAAACTGGAATATGTCCAGCCTTTCCCCACCGTCCACCCAAAAAGAAAGAACACCAAGTCCTCAAACAGTCTAACATACACACAGAACACACAGCTGCACTGGACAAAACACACACACACACACATACAACTTTGCTACAATGGTGCGCGTGTAGTGTCTTCACACTCAAGGATGCAGAGAGTTCCAGGCACAAAGGAGATAGTGATGTGCCAGACAGACAGCTTTGGAATGAACATTCTAAAGCCACACTATGCTTTCCATATGTGTACACGCCAAAACACCTCACGGCCAACTTCCTTCACTACTGTCCACTGGCATGATGGTCCAGGAGTAGTATTAGTAGTGTAGCATGATGGTCTAGCAGTAGTAGTAGCAGTAGTAGTGTAACATGATGTCCAGTAGTAGTGTAACTGATGTCCAGTAGTAGTGTACATGATGGTCCAGCAGCATAGTAGTAGTGTAACATGATGGTCAGTAGTAGTGTAACATGATGGTCGTCAGTAGCAGAGTAGTGTAACATGATGGTCCAGTAGTAGTAGTGTAACATGATGGTCAGATTAGCAGTAGTGTAACATGATGGTCCAGTAGTAGCAGTAGTGTAACATGATGGTCCAGTAGTAGTAGTAGTAGTGTAGCATGATGGTCCAGTAGTAGTGTAACATGATGGTCCAGCAGCAGTCAGTAGTAGTGTAACATGATGGTCCGAGTAGAGCAGTAGTAGTGTGTAACATGATGGTCCAGTAGTAGTAGTGTTAACATGATGTCCAGAGTAGTAGTAGTAGTGTAAATGATGCCAGTAGTAGTGTAACATGATGGTCCAGTAGTAGTAGTAGTAGTGTAACATATGGTCCATACAGTAGTGTGTAACATGATGGTCCAGTAGTAGCATAGTAGTGTAACATGATGGTCCAGTAGAAGCAGTAGTAGTGTAACATGATGGTCCAGCAGCAGTAGTTGTGTAACATGATGGTCAGCAGCATAGTAGTGTAACATGATGGCCAGTAGTAGTGTAACATGATTGCCAGTAGTAGTGTAACATGATGGTCCAGTAGTAGCAGTAGTAGTGTAACATGATGGTCCAGTAGTAGTAGTAGTAGTGTAACATGATGGTCCAGTAGTAGTAGTAGTAGTGTAACAATGATGGTCCAGTAGTAGTAGGTAACATGATGGTCATAGCAGTTAGAGTTGTAACATGATGGTCAGTAGGAGTAGTAGTGTAACATGATGGTCCAGTAGGTAAGATGGTCAGTGAGTATAGTGTAGTAACATGATGGTCACTAGTAGTAGAGTAGTGTAACATATGTCCAGTAGTAGAGTATAGTGTAACATGATGGTCAGTAGTGAGTAGTAGTTAACATGATGGTCAGTAGCAGTAGTAGTAGTGTAACATGATGGTCCAGTAGTAGCAGTAGTAGTGTAACATGATGGTCCAGTAGTAGTAGTTAGTAGTAGTGTAACATCATGGTCCAGTAGTAGTAGTAGTGTAACAGATGGTCCAGTAGTAGTATAGTAGTAGTGTAACATCATGGTCCAGTAGTATAGTAGTGTAACAGGATGGTCCAGTAGTAGTAGTAGTAGTAGTGTTAACATGATGGTCCAGTAGTAGCAGTAGTAGTAGTAGTGTAACATGATGGTCCAGTAGTAGTAGTAGTAGTGTAACATGATGGTCCAGTAGTAGCAGTAGTAGTATAACATGATGTCCAGTAGAAGCAGTAGTAGTGTAACATGTGGTCAGTAGTAGTAGCAGTGTAACATGATGGTCCAGTAGTAGTGAAACATGATGGCCAGCAGTAGTAGTAGTGTAACATGATGGTCCAGTAGTAGCAGTAGTAGTGTAACATGATGGTCCAGTAGTAGTAGTGTAACATGATGGTCAAGTATTAGCAGTAGTGTAACATGATGGTCAGATAACATGATGGTCCAGTAGTAGTAGTAGTAGTGTAACATGATGGTCAAGTAGTAGTAGTAGTAGTGAACATGATGGTCAGTAGTAGCATAGTAGTAGTGTAACATGATGGTCCAGTAGTAAGTAGTAGTGTAACATGATGTCCAGGGTAGCAGTAGTAGTGTTAACATGATGGTCCAGTGAGTAGTAGTTGTAACATGATGGTCCAGTAGTAGTGTAGAATGATGTCCACAGCATAGTTGTGTAACATGATGGTCCGAGTAGTAGTAGTAGTAGTGTAACATGATGGTTCAGTAGTATAGTAGTAGTAGTAGTAGTGTAACATGATGGTCCAGCAGCAGTAGTAGGTAACATGATGGTCCAGTAGTAGTGTAACATGATGGTCCAGTAGTGCATAGTAGTGTAACATGATGTTCAGAGTAGTAGTGTAGTGTAACATGATGGTCAGTAGTAGTAGTAGAGTATGTAACATGGTCCAGTAGTAGAGCAGTAGTAGTGTAACATGATGTCCTAAGTTAGTAGTAGTAGTTGAACATGATGTTCAGTAGTAGTAGTGTAACATGATGGTCCAGTAGTAGTAGTAGTGTAACATGATGTCCAGTAGTAGCAGTAGTAGTAGTGTAACATGATGGTCAGTAGTAGAGTAGTAGTGTATATGATGGTCCAGTAGAAGCAGTAGTAGTGTAACATGATGGTTCAGTAGCAGTAGTAGTGTAACATGATGGTCCAGTAGTAGTTGTAACATGATGGTCAGCAGCAGTAGTAGTAGTGTGAACATGATGGTCAGTAGTAGCAGTAGTAGTGTAACATGATGGTCCAGTAGAAGCAGTAGTAGTTAACATGATGGTCCAGTAGTAGTAGTAGTGTAACATGATGGTCCAGTAGTAGCAGTAGTAGTGTAACATGATGTCCAGTATGAGTGTAACATGATGGTCAGTAGTAGCAGTAGTAGTGTAACATGATGGCCAGTAGTAGGAGTAGTAGTGTACAATGATGGTCCAGTAGTAGCAGTAGTAGTGTAACATGATGGTTCCAGTAGTATAGTAGTGGTAGTGGTAACATAATGGTCCAGTAGTAGTGTAACATGATGGCCAGTAGTAGTAGTAGTAGTTGTAACATGATGGTCCAGTAGTAGTAGTAGTAGTGTAACATGATGCCGTCCAGTAGTAGTATAGTAGTAGTAGTGTAACATGATGGTCCAGTAGTAGCAGTAGTAGTGTAACATGATGGTCCAGTAGTAGTAGTAGTAGTTAGTGTAACATGATGTCCAGAGTAGTAGTAGTTAGTAGTGTAACAATGATGTCCAGTATAGCATTGTAGTATAACATGATGGTCCAGTAGTGAGTAGTAGTAGTTTACATGATGGTTAGTAGTAAGTAGTAGATGTAACATGATGGTCCATCAGTAGTAGTAGTGTAACATGATGGTCCATAGTAGCATAGTTAGTAGTAGTGTAACATGATGGTCCAGAGTAGTGCAGTAGTAGTGTAAACATGATGGTCCAGTTAGAGCTAGTAGTGTAACATGATGGTCCGCAGAGTAGTAGTTAACATGATGCAGCAGCAGTGAGTAGTAGTGTAACATGATGGTCCAGTAGTAGTAGTAGTAGTGTAACATGATGGTCCAGCAGCAGTAGTAGTAGTGTAACATGATGGTCCAGCAGTAGTAGTAGCAGTAGTAGTGTAACATGATGGTCCAGCAGTAGTAGTAGTGTAACAGGATGGTCCAGCAGTAGTAGTAGTGTAACATGATGGTTGAAATTAGGTAAATTAATTAGTCCACTAGAAGCGCTGCCTCTGGATGAGCGTTTTCCTGTTTGCTTATGGCCTTATATAGTTAATTGAGTGCCAGCATCGGTTTGTGGTGGTAAATAGACAGCTATGAAAAATATAGATGAAAACTCTCTTGGTAAATAGTGTGGTCTACAGCTTATCATGAGATACTCTACCTCAGGCGAGGTTTATGATTTTGGGGTGGAGTGAAAGGAGTCCGCAACCTGCACTAATAAATTGGGAAACGATGCTTAACACTCAGTGGTAGTGTCATACTTGTATTGATTGACTGATTGACCGGGTATCTTACTTGTATCCTGCAATGTATCCAGGCMTATAGAACCAGTGTGGTCTTTCCCAGCCAGCATGGAAGCCCATGGAAGCCTTCCCCTTTAGTAGCTCATACACACCACTGATCCTGTGAGTCGGACGGCCCGCAAAACGCTCCTCTTTTTAGAGTAGCCCGCTGAGGGAGGGAGGGAGATAGAAATGAAAACATTCATTTTCAACATTCTTGAGTAAACATGCCTTTACTTCAACCAGTAAAGATATCCCATTCATTGAAAACCCACTCACCCATTGTACAAAATCCTTCTCTACTATAGGCCAGTCAGGGTAGTGAGTACTCACCTACGTTGTTGAATCCATAGGACTCTCTGGCCTTGGCACACATATAGGGTACCGTGGTCCATTTGCCGTAGCGGTTGGGGTCATCCCCTGTCACGATCCAATCACTGAGGAACTTCCCGATGCCACCGGCGTGGATCACCCCATACCTGGGACATCACACACAGTCCGACCATGCAGTAATGCCTTCAACCTCCCACTCCCAGTCAGTCAAACATAACAAGGCTTACCTAGTTTTTACAGCAGGGAAGATAGTAAGACCTTCAGCATGAAGAACTTTCACACTACACCATCCAGTCACATCGATTTACTTCAGCATCTACCCCTGACCCCAACCCATTGCTCAGAGCTCCCCCCCAAATAAACACTGGCACACAATCCCACTCCTATGTTTACCCGAAGCCGATGGCGGCCCAGTGGTTGCGTGCGCCCTGGTGCTGTCCGACCATGGGCAGGAGGTCAGGGGTGGAGGTCATTGGTCCAGACACAATGTTGATGATGTCAGCATTCTTCAGCACAGCTACCATCTCCATGGCCATCTCAACATGGTCCATGATACGGTCCTGGTCTGACTCAAACAGCTCCTTACCAAAACATGTACCCCACACACACACACACACACACACACACACACACACACACACACACACACACACACACACACACACACAGAGAGGAGTACAGCTGAGGTTAGGCATACAGAGAGGGAGAGTCTGTGGGACAGAGAGAAATCGAGAGCAAGATCAACAGACAGACAGACCTGGTGGTACTCCATTTGTAACCCAGGAGTCCTGCAGCACCATCTTCTCCTCTCTCTCGTAGGGTCCAAACAGCAGTCGGTCTCTCTCTCCTGTCTGAGGTTGTAGGAGCCCTCCAGGTCCCTGATCACTGGCAGCTCTGTCTTCAGGGCCTTCACCTAGGCAACACATCAAAATGTATTAAACATCTAATCAAACTTTAATAAACATCACAACACATGTTACTTTAAAATAGACACACATTCAACAATTGAATTAAATGAGTACCTCAGGCACTGTTGCTGGGACAGCACGCTGGTGATGGACAGGGATAGTGGGGTGCTCAATGCCAATCAGCTGGCCAACTTCCCGGGCCCAGATTCCTGTAGACCAATCAAAGAACAGTAATTATTTAATCGTCTGAAAAGGTGCACCTTCAGTGGGGTCAATAGAAACCAGAAACATCCAGGTTTTTTTCAGGGGAAAGGAAGAGAGCCTGTGATGCGACTTCCGCTTTTGGACGTGGACCTTTCTGTTTACAGTCCCCACCCCAGTGAAACATATCAGATACCTAAAAATAGCGCCCGTCTTTCTTCGAGATGAAGACACTACATACCAATTTTGTTGATGTCATTATTGCTAGATAAAGCTAGCTAGTATTTGGCTAGCAGCTAGCTACGGCACGTGTTTGCTTGCTCTCTGAAGTTGTTTCCATGCGGAATATAAACAAGGCAACATTCCATCTTAACTCCTCCTCCTTTTCCCCCCTCGTCATGACCAGAATGTGGGGCGTCCTGCTCAGGTGTTTATTTTACACCTTCTAGGTTAGGTTAGCATAGATGTTTTGAGGAGACCAGGAAGCAGACACCGGAGTAGGGAGAAAGACGCCAGTAGGGTGTAAACAGCCATCCCTGAACTGCCCCAGTCTCCACAACAAGGAAAGCAAAACAAGTTTAAGAACAGAGCCTCACACACCGACTCTCTCTGCCTTCTACTAACCCAGCCTTCACATCCTCAGATCAAAATAGTGCAAAGCCAGCTCGGTCCCACAGATTGTGCAATGATAATGACAGAAATGGAGCAGAAAATGGCCGTAAAATTGTAGAGTGGTAGAATCTCAGATGCAGAGTATGAAAGCCGGTAGATAGGTAGAGTAAAAACACGACTGTTATTACAGCACTATGGTGTACTCTGACACTTAGACATGGTTGTGTCTGAAATGATACCATATTCCCTAGATAGTGCACTACGTTTGGCAAAAACCATGGGGCTCTGGCCAAAAGTAGTGCCCTATATAGAGAAGAGGATACCATTTCAGATTGGCATGGTGTTAAGGGCCCGTCACATTAACACTAACACAATTATCTGTCTGTCTGTGGCTCTAACACTATGACGCCACATCTTAAGACAAAGATAGGAGACCCCCTGTTCTACCAGCTGATTCACTTTAGAGTGAACGTCGAGTCCCACTGCATAGAAGGTTATTCTTGTTTTAAACTTCATCAAAGGCTTCATCTACAAAGGATTTCATTTTCTAGGAGCTATTTCAGGTGGTCAGCTGAGATTCCAACCCTGGCTGTTGGTGATAATGTGATCTGATCTGATGTTTGGTATAACGTCAGACGTCTGGGTTTTATAACAGCTCTTTCTAAGGTCTTCTTCTTTTGGGGTTTAATGGCAGCGTGCAAACCAACTTTTTTCGTTGCGTTGTCGCTTTTCTTGGGAGTGTTTAACCGTCTCCCTGCTTGTTAGCTTCACCACCAAAACACTGGCACAAACACGAATGTTCCTACTCCGGAACATTCTGAAAGAGAAGGAAACAGACCAGCCAGAGCCACTACATCCACAGGGACATGGATACACCCCTAAAATGGAACATTTACGCACTACAGTACCTGTCTAAGTCACAGAACTATTGCTTGACCGTGACAAGCGCAAACCCAGTCAACACATAGTGCTACATAAAATGTATAGACTGTACATTTATTCATATACTATAACACAAATATTTAAAAATAGACGCCTACACAATTTTACAAATGAAATAAAAGATTCAGTAAAATAATGTATGGCATAGCCTCTGTGTACAGTAGACTGACCACTAACCAGTATAGGAAGCCTGTTGCTACGAGCCTCTTGCCAGATCAATATTCTGATTTCCGGGGCAAAAGTCAGCTGCCCTACCCTCTACACACAGACAAACACACACACACCATTACCCCTGCTGACACTACAGCTGTTTGTCCCTACAGAGCACAGACTGGTAACGGCCTGCAGGAACCAGTTGCCGTGACAGCTGAAAAAAAATGTCACATAACCCCACTTGTTGACTTCTGCCGCTTTCTGCGGAGTTGCAACTGTTCCACACCAGACCCTGCGTCAAGTACATAAATACATGACATAAATAATTGAGGTACAAGTAGGACAAAGAGTAACGGTAGAGTATGCAAGTCTGATATAATCACTCATTTTAGATACTGCTTTACAGTATATCTCTCAAATTGAACAGAGTTTTGCGGCATTATAACTTCAGCTTTGTTAAAAAATGTTTAGCTCAGAGGGATACATACTCTCTCTACCTTTTTTAAAGGTTGCCTTTCCCTACTTCTGTAGGCTATGGCCAGTTAAGGCCAGAGCAGAGCTGCTGGGGGAGTCCGAGTAGATAACACACATGTTTACCAGCACACTGTAGCAGGATACACACAAGGTCATTCACAAACACCTCCCAGGAATAACCTCCAATGAATTGACTCTGTGACCCATTTCCAATGGGGCTTTACATCTGGGCTTACCCATATCCACAGTACACCCTCCGCACCTTTAACTAACCAAATCAAATGTTTATTTGTCGCATGCTCACTTACAAGCCCTTAACCGACAATGCAGTTTAATGAAAAATAAGTTAAGTAAAAAAATAAAAGTAACAAATAATTAAAGAGCAGCAGTAAAATAACAGTAACTCACTCACTCCCTTTCCTCCTTATTTATGAGCACCAGTGATAGCGTGATAAGCTAAATCATTTCTAAAGGCCAGAGTCTCCGATTAAAGACTGTTTCTCTCTCTCTCTGTGAAACAGTACTGTCCAGTTTCTGTTCACAGTACATATAGCTCCCACTTAGGAATGAAAGGTAAACGGAATAACTGGTTTCACCCGTGGTTTGAGGAGGTCCTGTGTGAAGACCTTTCATTGGTTGTCTCAGTGGCCCGTTCTCCTTTTGGTTCCATTAGTAGGTCACGGCCCACATGGTGAAACCGATCCTTCAGGGGGAGACACATTCCTAGAACCGCAACCCCTGACCTTACTCTGGGGATTCTCATTGGTCAAGGTGCCAAACGGTGGTTTCAGGAAGAGGGAGTGTCATGTTTTGAAGGTGGGGGGGAGGAGAAGATAAAAAGACGGGATACAGGATTTTACTCCAGCCCTGGAACAGCTGCTGCTGGGGACATTGATTTGTTCAATCCACTGTGTTCGAGCAGGGTTGGAGCATAAGCAACAGCCTGTACACCCAGTAGCTCTCCGTGAGCAGGCTTGGTCACCAGCGACCAAGAAGAAAGAGAGAAGAGATGGGCAGCAAAAGAGGAAACGTTTGGGATGACGAGGCCTGGCAAGTGGGGTTGGGAGAGAAGATGAGAGTAAATGAGAGGGAAGAAAAATTGAAGGGTTTAGAAAAAGGGGTAAGAGAGAGAGAGGGAGAGGAGGGCAAGCAGGGAGTTTGAAGTTGGAGGAAAGAAGAGTTGATAGAGAGGGAGGGAAGGAGCCGAGGAGAGCGTAAATGGAGGGATTAGGGTATGTGGGGGAGGTAAAGATGGGGAGATAGAGGTGGTTGGGAGTCAAACAAGGGAATGGGGCGAGTGTGAGAGTGGAAGGAGAGAGAGATGGAATGGGGTGAGAGTAAAGAGAGGGAGCGTTGGAGAGAATGGAGTCTGTGAGGAATGCTGCAGCAGCACTTTAGGATCTGCTTCACATGGAGTTATTTCTGCAGACCACAGCTCCAGCAAATGTAAATCACATACCCTTCCCTAACCTGCATGTCAAGGGGTAAACCCCCAAATCCCACCACACTTAGGGCTCCCAAGTGGCGCAGCGGTCTAAGGCACAGCGGTCTCAGTGCTTGAGGCGTCACTACAGACACCCTGGTTCAAATCCAGGCTGTATCACAACCTGCTGTGATTGGGAGTCCCATAGGGCGGCGCACAATTGGCCCAGCGTCATCTGGGTTTGGCCGGTGTAGGCCGTCATTTGTAAATAAGAATTTGTTCTTAACTGACTTGCCTAGTGAAATAAAGGTTAAATAAACAAAATAACAACTTTACACAACTCACCCACCCACTACAGGAGAGATGAGGTTGGCCTGAGGGTTAAAGAGATATTTGTATTGTAATGAAAGATATGAACTCCCCAAGGTTATGTATAGAGAGGGAGGCTTTGCTGGAAACAACAGAAAACCAGACAGTGAGCACTATGACATTCCCATCATAATTATCATACCAGCATTATTCCCACATATCCAAACAATGCTCTCAGAATGTAAAAAACTCAACCGCAAACCAGTGGGCCCATTTCACAGTTAAAAGATTTAACTCCTGGTGGAGTGATTTTAAAAGGGGTGTAGTAGCTACTGTTTACGAGCACAACCAATGCTGTTCTGAGAGAAAGAGGCCCACAAAACCAAAACTGAACACCCAGATAGACTCTCAGACGGCAGGGTGTGTGTGTGTGTCTCTGCTAGTGCAAACAAACACAGCAACTTACACAGTCACCACACAAACCTCCACTCCTGGACCTGTATGTACTTTACTGGACCATATGGAGACGGTAGTCATTACTGCATTGGTCAAACACTACAAATCTACAGTGTCTGGTGGGGTTTCAAGTTAAATCCTTTAGCTCCACTATGGGATGTTTCCATTGTACCCCTGACAAAGTGGACTTAATTTCCCCCCAGCAGCTATACGTGTAGCTAGCTATATGTTTCTCTCTCCATGTTGATTGTACGCCAAGTACAATGTATAGGACATAGACTGTAATGCTCTCACCCGCTGTGACTTACACGAGTTACATTTGTGTAGGACAGTGAGAGAGAGAAAGAGAAAGGGGAAGATGGAGAGAGATTTTGAGGTGAATTCTTGGACTTGGATAAACAGCAGTGGAATGAAAGGAAAAAAGGAGCCATATTTGCCAACTGAATCGTCCCAGAACTGGTATGATCCAGTTCAAACCACGTGACCCCATTTCCCCTGAACCCAGGTACCTAATAAGCCTGCCAGGCAGATTTAACTCCTCGGAATTCAGACACGAGAAAGAGAAACTAAGACCAAATAGGCTCAGTACTGGTCCAAACCAAACAAGAACTACAGCTGAACTCAACCTTAAAGCATTTGGCTAATCAACTGCTTTTGTCTTCAGAACTGGGGTACAAAGACCTCAACTGTGCTCCTTAGTCTGTTCTACTCTTTCCACTATAGGCTTTGATAGGCTTTGTTGGCATTGACCAAAACAGCTGAACTGAAAATAAGTTCATGACAAGAGACTGGTTTGATTGACTTGAGAGACATGGGGTTCTGCTATCCAATCCAAACTGTGGGATATGTCTCCAACAACCTGGGAGAGGCTACATGGGATGGGTATCAACTTGTTGCTGAACTGAAAATAAGTTCATGACAAGAGACTGGTTTGATTGACTTGAGAGACATGGGGTTCTGCTATCCAATCCAAACTGTGGGATACGTCTCCAACAACCTGGGAGAGGGATACATGGGATGGGTATCAACTTGTTCAGATATCAGCTTACTCAAACTTTAGAGACATTACGACTAGAAAAATGTTAATCACCTGAAGTGTGTTTGTTTGTTCAAACCTTTTGTCTGGTCATAGTTTCTCAATCACGTTTTCCAGTGAGAATTCAATGTGACCCCAGACCTGTGTATAACAGGACTGTGTTTTTGAATGGCCAAACTACTTGAGTACGATCCAAACATCATGACAACCTCTTCTATAGCCTTAAAAAAACACTATAACACAACTAATATATCTACAAGATACTAATATATCTACAAGATACATTGCTTAATGCAATGTATTGATATTCAATTGATGTAAAAATAAATAATCAATGCATGTTCTGTTGCTGAGTGGCAGGGTTCGTACAATGTTTGTTTGAACATACTGACTTGTGCGAGGAGCGATCAATCAACACTCTCTGCACAATAACCCAGTCCCTGGTTGCTCAACTTCCAACTACACCAACCCTCCTCTGGCTCTCTTTCAAAACACATTCTAGCACGAAGCTCACCCTCCCAGTCTGCCAAAGGCTCTTCTATTTTTCTATTTTCCACGTTTGCAACAAGAGGTACATGTTGTGCGTATATGCTTGCAAGCTTGTCTTTGTGCATGTATTTGTGTCACTTTTAATCAGAGGACGGACTGGAATGGAATGAATGGAACCCATTCCAGCCATTACAATGAGCCTGTCCACCGATTTCTCCCTCCACCAGCCTCCATTGGCGTTTACATAGAGACAGATATTTTGCCTCTGACATATAATGGACCTGTGGCGTTGACTATGGGGTTAGATCTGATGGTCCCGGGTGGGGTCTGGACGTCTCACTTCCAGTCGCTGGTGGGTGTGAGACCAGAGACCGGAGCTGGTTTGTAGATCTGGGCTCCGTACATACGGGGCCCCAGCAGCCAGTGCCATGGTCAGTGAGTAGGGGTCAATATGGCCATCTCCTGGGTTATACTAACCCATTAGCATCTGGGGGAGGTGGCGATAAAATGTTACTGTTACTCTCATGTCTATGTTCTGCACTGGTTCAAACCTGGTCTATAATCATGTTTCTATCCACAGTTTATATGAGAGTAAAGTCATACAGCAAAAAAAATAAAACATCACGACAGCTGTAATGGAAACAGGAAGTTTCAGTAGAATTTTATAAATGGAGACAGATCATTTGTTTGTTCGACATGGTGGGATCATTTTGTGTCGGTAAAATTCATTATGCGAGAAATGGTGGTGGAAACGCCTTGATGCGCAAATATTGATATAATAACCATCATATCGAAGTAAACTTGGAATCACACGATGATATGGTGTGTGGTCCTCTCACTACGACTCGGGAAACCATGCAGTTTATTCGGCTACAGATTAAATACATTATGATGAACTTCACAGGGTGGTGAAAGTGCACGGTGATCTTGATGCTCCTTTCCAATAAATATCAAAAGGTCTTATTCTGGGGACATTATGATTGATGCTTGACTGTCGTTTGACAAATAAAAATATTCTCGCTCTTATCGATAATAATGTCATCATGTAGACTAGACAACCTACCCGCACTGTATCTGCGAGCTGTTGGCTAGAGGGCAGGTGTAGGCACCTTTGGGCAGGTGTTGGCTAGAGGGCAGGTGTAGGCACCTTTGGCCAGGTGGGCAGGTGTTGGCTAGAGGGCAGGTGTAGGCCCCTTTGGGCTGGTGGGCAGGTGTTGACTAGAGGGCAGGTGTAGGCCCCTTTGGGCTGGTGGGCAGGTGTTGACTAGAGGGCAGGTGTAGGCACCTTTGGACAGGTGGGCAGGTGTTGGCTAGAGGGCAGGTGTAAGACCTTTGGCAGGTGGGCCAGGTGTTGGCTAGAGGGCAAGGTTGTAAGCACCTTTGGGCAGGTGTTGGCTAGAAGGAGCAGGTGTAAGGCACCTTTGGGCAGGTGTTGGCTAAGGTACAGGTATAGGCACCTTGGGCAGGTGTTGGCACACAAGACCAGAGTAGCACATTTGCTATTTGACGCAACAGTTTGTGACAAAACTATCAGTAGAGTTTAAAAATGTGATGGAAACACAATGAACTTGAGATTTTTATTCGGTACATGAAAACGAAAGCAAAAAAAGTAAATTTTGTGTGCAGTACGTCATCATAAGGATTTTTATCCGCAACAAGTCCGTTTGGTGGAAACACACCACTGGTGTGCGCATATTTTCTTTATGTAGATTGTAGAATATTCAAAAAGACAATATTTCGCCAATTGGATGGAAACCTAGCTACAGACACCAGTGGAACAGAGTCAAACATGTTGTATCCATATGTTTGATGTGTTGATACCATTCCAGACATTACAGTGAGCCCGTCCTCCTATAGCTCTTCCCACCAGCCTCCTCTGACATACACCCTTATAGGCTTTAAAGATTATACACTATGGAAGTTTAGTTGCCCTCTTTTGGCTCCGGAGCACCTCCAGAGGCCGGGCTGCCGGGCTGGTGGGAACCCACCGCCTAGGCATGGGTGTCAAACCTGGCCGCGGGCCAGATTTGGCCGCGGGGTAATTATATTTGGCCCGCGAGACAATACCAAATTACTACTAGAGCTGGCCGCCGGTATTAATACAGCGCATTCACGCGCTAATACTACGAATCCATAATGCTCTGCTGTTGTTTTCGCGCGCCAATCAGGACAGGACCCGAAACGCCCTCTCCTCTGTGACAGTAGTCATAGCAACATAGACGCTAATCAAACTGTGAGCGCTATCCCTTCCCAAAAATGGCGAAAAGAAGGCAGAAAACAGGAGCTTTCTGAACAAGTGGGAGGCAGAATATCTGTTTACATATGTAAAGACAAACCTGTTTGTCTTGTTTGTGGAGTCAACGTGGCTGTAAGTAAGGAGTACAAACATTAGACGACACTATGAAACGAAACACCATTGACAAATACAAGGACCTGGACATGACTCAAAGGAGCCAGAAAGTAGAGGAGATGAAAAGAAGTTTGGTTTCACAACAGAATATGTTCAAAAAAGCCACATCACAAAGTGCTGGCTTGGGCACATCAGATTAGATCAGTGTGCAATAACTAACGTTTCTTTGTGCACTTTTTCTTGCTACAAGGCATGGCTTGAATGGTTGATTGATTTATTATCATTTTATTTGTAAAATTATTAGCCAGTGGAAAAAGTTTATTTTGGTATTTAATCAGAAGGCTGCAATAGAAAAGAGGCATACGATTTTTATTTACATTTTATTTATTTAATAAATGAATGCATTGATGTGTTTTTCATTTGAAATTCGATTTTGCATGTCTCCACTATAAATTATATATTGTATGGTAATAAGCGATGCTTGTTCCATATTCAATGTTAAAGCAAAACTGTTGGGTCCATATTAAAAGGTTAATTTGTTCAATGTTGGCCCGCGACTTTGTTCAGGTTTTACATTTTGGCCCACTGGGTATTTGAGTTTGACACCCCTGGCCTAGGAGACACACAGAGAAAAGGAAGGTGTGAACATACAGATACAGACTCACATTATCATCCATTGTGCCGTTCTGTGGTTAATGTGTAGTGTACGAGACTCTCATACAGATTGATGCTGTGGTAGTGGACCTTCTTCAGGTTGATACCAGGGTGGTAGTATGTGGTCAGACCAGCAAAGAACAGACCATAAACATGGATACTTAGAGGAGGAGGCATGGAAGTGTACATATGATCGCTGACTACACTTAATGGACTGTATGGACCCTGCAAGTTTGCAAAGCAATGTTTTGAAAGTGTATATTTTTTATATATACAGTTGAAGTCAGAGGTTTACATAAACCTTAGCCAAATACATTTAAACTCACAATTCCTGACATGTAATTCTTGTAAAAATTCCCTGTCTTAGGTCAGTTAGGATCACCACTTTATTATAAGAATGTGAAATGTCAGAATAATAGTAGAGAATGATTTATTTCAGCTTTTATTTCTTTCATCACATTCCCAGTGGGTCAGAGTTTACATACACTCAATTAGTATTTGGTAGCATTGCCTTTAAATTGTTTAACTTGGGTCAAACGTTTTAGGTAGCCTTCCACAAGCTTCCCACAATAAATTGGGTAAATGTTGACCCATTCCTCCTGACAGAGCTGGTGTACTTGAGTCAGGTTTGTAGGCCTCCTTGCTCGCACACGCTTTTTCAGTTCTGCCCACAAATTTTCTATGGGATTGAGTTCAGGGCTTTGTAATGGCCACTCCAACACCTTGACTTTGTTGTCCTTAAACCATTTTGCCACAACTTTGGAAGTATGCTTGGGGTCATTGTCCATTTGGAAGACCAATTTGCGATCAAGCTTTAACTTCCTGACTGATGTCTTGAGATGTTGCTTCAATATATCCACATAATTTTCCTCCCTCATGATGCCATCTATTTTGTGAAGTGCACCAGACCCTCCTGCAGCAAAGCACCCCCACAACATGATGCTGCCACCCCCGTGCTTCACGGTTGGGATGGTGTTCTTTGGCGTGCAAGCCTCCCCCTTTTTCCTCCAAACATAACGATGGTCATTATGGCCAAACAGTTCTATTTTTGTTTCATCAAACCAGAGGACATTTCTCCAAAAAGTACGATCTTTGTCCCCGTGTGCAGTTGTAAAACGTAGTCTGGCTTTTTTATGGCGGTTTTGGAGCAGTGGCTTTTTTCTTGCTGAGCGGCCTTTCAGGTTATGTCGATATAGGACTCGTTTTACTGTGGATATAGATACTTTTGTACCTGTTTCCTCTAGCATCTTCACAAGGTCCTTTGCTGTTGTTCTGGGATTCATTTGCACTTCTTGCACCAAAGTACATTCATCTCTAGGAGACAGATCGCGTCTCCTTCCTCAGCAGTATGACGGCTGCGTGGTCCCATGGTGTTTATACTTGTGTACAATTGTTTGTATAGATGAACGTGGTACCTTCAGGCGTTTGGAAATTGTTCCCAAGGATGAACCAGAATTGTGGAGGCCTACAATTTTTTCTGAGGTCTTGGCTGATTTCTTTTGATTTTCCCATGATGTCAAGCAAAGAGGCACTGAGTTTGAAGGTAGACCTTGAAATACATCCACAGGTACACCTCCAATTGACTCAAATTATGTKAATTAGCCTATCAGAGGCTTCTAAAGCCATGACATCATTTTCTGGAATTTATCAAGCTGTTTAAAAGCACAGTCAACTTAGTGTATGTAAACTTCTGACCCACTGTAATTGTGATACAGTGAATTTTAAGTGAAATAATCTGTCTGTAAACAATTGTTGGAAAAGTTACTTGTGTCATGCACGAAGTAGATGTCCTAACCGACTTGCCAAAACTATAGTTTGTTAACAAGAAATTTGTGGAGTGGTTGAAAAACGAGTTTTAATGACCGCAACCTAAGTGTATGTAAACTTCCGACTTCAACTGTATAAACACCACCGTTCAAAAGTTTGGGGTCACTTAGAAATGTCCTTGTTGTTGAAAGAAAAGGTAATTTTCTTTTGTCCATTAAAATATCATCAAATTGATCAGAAATACAGTGTAGACATTGTTAATGTTGTAAATGACAATTGTAGCTGGAAACGGCTGATTTTTAATGTAATATCTACATAGGCGTACAGAGGCCCATTATCAGCAACCATCACTCCTGTGTTCCAGTGGCTCGTTGTGTTTATCTAATCCAAGTTTATAATTTTAAAAGGCTAATTGATCATTAGAAAACCCTTTTGAAATTATGTTAGCACAGCTGAAAACTGTTGTTCTAATTAAAGTAGCAATAGAACTGGCCTTCTTTAGACAAGTTGAGTATCTGGAGCATCAGCATTTGTGGGTTTGATTATAGGCTCAATTAGTGTCTAGTTTGAGAAACCGACACCTCACAAGTCCTCAACAGCAGCTTCATTAAATAGTACCCGCAAAACACCAGTCTCAACGTCAACAGTGAAGAGGCGARGCCGGGATGCTGGCCAAATTTGATGACCAATTTATGCAGAAATCCAGGTAATTCCAAGGGTTCACATACTTTTTCTTGCCACTGTATATATATATATATATTATATATATATTTTTTTCTTCCCAACAATACAGACAACGACATACAGACACACACAAACATCCACAACATCACCCCTGCCCAGACTCGCCTGCTCACACCCCCATCTCCAGCAGCCGCATCACTCTCTGCCACATGGCCTCAAACGTCATCATTTGTTTCTCTCCCTCCCCCACGCACTTTCAACAATGAGATATTAAAGGATTTGCCCTTTCCGTTGTGTTAATGATTTAGGATTGGTTGATTTCCAGTTTTTAAATATACGTTTTTTTCAACATGAGAAAGGTATCGTCCAACCTATCGGTTATCTCACTTATGTCTTGAGATATGAATCTTCTTTATGTTATAAAATAATCGTAATAATACACATTTCAACACCATTATCTCCATTGACTTTAACTACARTGCACAACCAAGTCATTCAGTTCACATGTTCCTAACATAGATACCGTGCCTTCAGTAAATATTCATACCCCTGGACTTTTTCCACTTTTTGTTGTGTTACAGCCTGAATTGAAAATGGATTAAAGTGAGATTTGTCACTGGCCTAGACACAATACCCCATAATGTCAAAGTGGAATGTATTAAAAATGAAAAGCTGAAATGTCTAGTGTCAATAAGTATTCAACCCCTTTGTTATGGCAAGCCTAAATAAGTTCAGGAGTACAGATTTGGTTAACAAGTCATAATAAGTTGCATGGACTCACTCTGTGTACAATTATAGTGTTTTTAATGTGATTTTTGAAGGACTACCTCATCTCTGTATCTTACACATACAATTATCTGTAAGATCCCTCAGTCGTGCAGTGAAATTCAAACACAGATTCAACTTTAAAGACCAGGGAGGTTTCCCAATGCCTCACAAAGGGCACCTATTGGTAGATGGGTAAAAATAAAAAAGGCATACATTAAATATCCCTTTGAGCATGGTGAAGTTATTAATTACACTTTGGATGGTGTACCAATACACCCAGTGACTACAAAGACACAGGTGTCTTTCCTAATTCAGTTGCCGGAGAGGAAGGAACCCGCTCAGTGATTTCACCATGAGGCTAATGGTGACTTTTTAAAACAAGTTATAGAGTTTAATGGCTGTGAAAGGAGAAAACTGAGGATGGATCAACAACATTGTAGTTACTCCACAATACTAACCTAATTGACAAGATGAAAAGAAGGAAGCATGTACAGAATAAAAATATTCCAAAACATGCATCCTGTTTTCAACAAGGCACTAGAGTAATACTGCAAAAGATGTGGCAAAGCAATTGACTTTTTGTCCTGAATATAAAGTGTTATGTTTGGGGCAAATCCAATACAACATATTACTGAGTATAACTCTCCATATTTTCAAGAATAGTGGTGGCTGCATCATGTTATGGTCATGCTTGTAATCGTTAAGGACTGGGGAGTTTTTCAGGATAAAAAAAAACGTAATGGAGCTAAGCACAGACAAAATTCTAGAGGAAAACCTGGTTCAGTCTGCTTTCCACCAGACACTGAGAGACTAATTCACATTTCAGCAGGACAATAACCTAAAACACAAGGCCAAAACTTCATTGGAGTTGCTTACCAAGAAGACAGTGAATGTTCCTGAGTGGCCGAGTTACAGTTTTGACTTCAATCTACTTGAAAATCTATGGTAAGTACTGAAAATGGTTGTCTAGCAATGATCAACAACCACTTTGAATAATTTTTGAAAAAAATTATGGGCAAATTTTGCACAAACCAGGTGTGGAAAGCTCTTAGAAACTTACCCAGAAAGCCTTAAAGCTGTAATCACTGCCAAAGGTGCCTCTACAAAGTATTGACTCAGGAATGGGAATAGTTATGTAAATGAGATATTTCTGTATTTCATTGTCAACGAATTTAGTTAAAAATTAAAACGTGTGTAGACGGTTGATAAAAAAAAATCTGTAATCCATTTTGAATTCAGGCTGTAACACAACAAAATGTGGAATAAGTCAAGGTGTATGAATACTTTCTGAAGGCACTGGACATAGAAAGAGAAGTTAGATAAGACTACTAAGGAAGTTGGACCCCTGACATTTGAGCAGCATATTTACTATGGCATGTAGACTAACCTCTACAGCAGGGATCATCAGCTTGATTCAGCCACCGACTGATTTGTTTCTTGAGTCAGGGGTCCAGAACCTAATTACAAATCATTTGTAGACTGCAGATTGACAGCAAGAAGCCCAAACAGATACAATATTTGACTCAAATATAATTATTTCAAACCTTGCTTACATTTGTATACGATCACGTGTCTCTCTATTATGTGTGAGAATACTTTGGAACAGATTTCCAAAATTAAAATCACGTGGAGACGATTTGCTGGTGTTTTTAAGTCTTTTATGTCCACCAAATTCGCCAGTTGGAGAACCCTGCTATACAGGATGGAGTTGTTTTGAGGATTATAAAGAGGCAGAACTAGGCCATCAGATCCTCGGCAGAACCACCTAGGCCTGGTTCTTTTGACAGCAGCTGTCTTTGACAGCTACCATAACTCAGATCTTCTTACATGCCTCCATCTACTTCTTGGAAATCTCAACCGCTCCTTCTGCCGAGTGGACTATCTGATATGTCTGTAGTATCTTAGGTTCTTCCCGGTAGCTGTAAGTTGCTCTGGATAAGAGCGTCTGCTCAGTGGCTCAAATTAAAATGTAAATATCTTGAGTGTGGTCTCTCACTGCGGTCTCGCCATGTTGAATATCTCCGACCTACATTACCTTTCCCTCTAAGAGTGTGTGTAATAACACTCATGAACTTAATTCTAATGAGGAGAAATGTGAAAACTCCGTTGCCATGCTAACTGCTGTAGTAGTGGAAGAACGTCTCAGGTCGAAACGGGGCTGCAGTGGAAATGCGCCATGTGTTTTGAATCCTTTCCAAATGTTACGCAAAAGGTAAAGGTGTTGTTGCGGTTTTGCTGTGGTTGTTGTGCCATCTGCTAGGTGTCAGACCATCAATCAATATGTTTAACACCAGACTCGATCCATAAAACCCTCTGAAGCCATTTGTTGTTCCAAGGTCCGTTCTGTCTTTTCCCCATCATATGAGAAGATTAGGTTTTGAGACAGGCAAGTTGATCCTAGATCTGTTGTTGTTGACCTACAGCGTGCTAGGTGGATCCAGCGGTAAGTTCAGACTTCTCCAGCAGAACCACGTCCTTCTGTCCAGCCTTGGCCAGGTGATAGGTTATACTGACTCCCACACAGCCCCCTCCGATGATCAGTCTCGGCCGTGTCCTTCCACATCTTCCCCAGGACCGTGTGACTGTCCCTGGGAGGAGGGAGATTTGAATCCATTTTAATCCATTTCAATACAGCTAAAGATGTGTGGAGTAGTTATGTGACTTCTAAGAAGTCGAAAATATTGTGAAGAGAATTAACCCTGTTGTGCGCAATTCTGACATGACATGACCCAGGAGGGAAATGCAACACTCCATTGGGAACAAACTGGTTGAATCAACGTTGTTTCAACAACATTTTTCTACGTATTGTGACGTGGAAAAGTGAAGCTTTGTTATATCAAGCTTTATTTATACAGCACATTTCACCCATGGAAAGCAACACAATGTGTTTCACAGGAAAGTACAAAAAAAAAAAAAAACGGAAATATTTACAACACAAAACATAAGAGGATAAAAACTAAAGATTGACAAAAACTGAACGACTAAAAAGCAACCTAAGGAAAAAGCAAAGCTAAAAAGTTGTGTTTTAAGATCTTATAAATATGTCCACAGTTTTGGCCCCCCTCAGATTCTCTGTCAGTGTAACATAGACGCTGGGAGTCGAGGAGCAGGTGCAGCTGGTGAGTTTAATAATGCAATGAACATGGAACGGTACAAAAACAAGAGTAGCGTCTGGACATGAAACACATAACCAATATTGGCCGGGGAATGAAAGCAAGGGAGTGACAGATATAGGGGAGGTAATCAGTGAAGTGTTGGAGTCCAGGTGTGTCTCATGATGAGGCGGTGGTGCACGTAATGATAGTTGTCAGAGTCAGTGATTAGTAAACCAGCYACGTTGAGCACCGGAGAGGGGGAGTAGACGTGACAGGCAGGCTATTCCAGAGGCTGGGGGCATAGTAACTAAAAGCTGCCTCTCAGTTCTAGGCTTTGGGATAGTTAAAAGGCCATAGGACCTGAGGGAACTATTGAGTACATAACTTAAAGGATGTCAAGTCAAATCAAATCATTATTTAGTGGTCACATACACATGTTTTAACAGATGTTTTTGCGGGTGTAGTGAAATGCTTGTGCTTCTAGCTCCGACAGTGCAGTAATATCTAACAGTTACACAACATATACCCAATACAGACAAATCTAGTAAAGGAATGGAATTAAGAAAATAAAAATATATGGAGGAGCAATGTCAGAGCGGCATAGAATAAGATACAGTAGAATAGTATAGGATACAGTACATACACATATGAGATGGGTATTGCAAAATATGTAAACATTATTAAAGTGACTAGTGTTCCATTTATTGTGGCCTTGGATTTCAAGTCTATGTATATACAGTCGTGGACAAAAGTTTTGAGAATGACACKAATATACATTTTCACAAAGTCTGCTGCCTCAGTTTGTATGATGGCAATTTGAATATACTCCAGAATGTTATGAAGAGTGATCAAATGAATTGCAATTAATTGAAAAGTCCCTCTTTGCCATGCAAATGAACTGAATCACAAAAAAACATTTCCACTGCATTTTAGCTCTGCCACAAAAGGATCAAAATGACATCATGTCAGTGATTCTCTCGTTAACACAGGTGTGAGTGTTGACGAGGACAAGGCTGGAGATCACTCTGTCATGCTGACTGAGTTCGAATAACAGACTGGAAGCTTCAAAAGGAGGGTGGTGCTTGGAATCATTGTTCTTCCTCTGTCAATCATGGTTACCTGCAAGGAAACACGTGCCGTCATCGTTGCTTTGCACAAAAGGGCTTCACAGGCAAGGATATTGCTGCCAGTAAGATTGCACCTAAATCAACCATTTATCGGATCATCAAGAACTTCAAGGAGAACGGTTCAATTGTTGTGAAGAAAGTCCAGCAAGCGCCAGGACCGTCTCCTAAAGTTGATTCAGCTGCGGGATCGGGGCACCACCATTACAGAGCTTGCTCAGGAATGGCAGCAGGCAGGTGCGAGTGCATCTGCACGCACAGTGAGGCGAAGACTTTTGGAGAATGGCCTGGTATCAAGAAGGGCAGCAAAGAAGCCACTTCTCTCCWGGAAAAACATCAGGGACAGACTGATATTCTGCAAAAGGTACAGGGATTGGACTGCTGAGGACTGGAGTAAAGTCATTTTCTCTGATGAATCCCCTTTCCGATTGTTTGGGGCATCTGGAAAAAATCTTGTCCGGAGAAGACAAGGTGAGTGCTACCATCAGTCCTGTGTCATGCCAACAGTAAAGCATCCTGAGACCATTCATGTGTGGGGTTGCTTCTCAGCCAAGGGAGTGGGCTCACAGAATTTTGCCTAAGAACACAGTCATGAATAAAGAATGGTACCAACACATCCTCAGAGAGCAACTTCTCCCAACCATCCAAGAACAGTTTGGTGACGAACAATGCCTTTTCCAGCATGATGGAGCACCTTGCCATAAGGAAAAAGTGATAACTAAGTGGCTCGGGGAACAAAACATCGATATTTTGGGTCCATGGCCAGGAAACTCCCCAGACCTTAATCCCATTGAGAACTTGTGGTCAATCCTCAAGAGGCGGGTGGACAAACAAAAACTCCAAGCATTGATTATGCAAGAATGGGCTGCCATCAGTCAGGATGTGGCCCAGAAGTTAATTGACAGCATGCCAGGGTGGATTGCAGAGGTCTTGAAAAAGAAGGYTCAACACTGCAAATATTGACTCTTTGCATCAACTTCATGTAATTGTCGATAAAAGCATTTGACAATGCTTGTAATTATAATTTAGTATTCCATAGTAACATCTGACAAAAATATCTAAAGACACTGAGGCAGCAGACTTTGTGAATATTAATATTTGTGTCATTTTCAAAACGTATGGCCACGACTGTAGGCAGCAGCCTCTATGTGCTAGTGATGGCTATTTAACAGTCTGATGGCCTTGAGATAGAAGCTGTTTTCAGTCTCTCYTCCCAGCTTTGATGCACCTGTACTGACCTCACCTTCTGGATGATAGCAGGGTGAACAGGCAGTGTCTCGGGTGGTTGTTGTCCTTGATGCTCTTTTTGGTCTTCCTGTGACATCGGGTGCAGTAGGTGTCCTGAAGGACAGGTAGTTTGCCCCCGGTGATGCGTTGMGCAGACTGCGCCACCCTCTGGGAAAGCCCTGCGATGGTGGGCGGTGCAGTTGCCGTACCAAGGGGTGATACAGCCCGACAGGATGCTCTCGATTGTGCATCTGTAAAAGTTTGAGGGTTTTATGTGACAAGCCAAATTTCTTCAACCTCCTGAGGTTGAAGAGGTGCTGTTGCGCCTTCTTCACCAGACTGTCTGTGTGAGTGGACCATTTCAGTTTGTCAGTGATGTGTACGCCGAGGAACTTGAAGCTTTCCACCTTCTCCACTGTGGTCTGTCTGTGGATATGGGAGTGCTCCCTCTGCTGTTTCCTGAAGTCCATGATCATCTTTGTTTTGTTGAAATTGAGTGAGAGGTTGTTTTCCTGGCACCACACTCCCAGAGCCCTCACCTCCTCCCTGTAGGCTGTCTCGTAATTGTTGGTAATCAAGCTTACTACTGTTGTGTCATCTGCAAACTTGATGATTGAGTTGGAGGTGTGCTTGGCCATGCAGTCATGGGTGAACAGGGAGTACAGGAGGGGACTGAGCATTCACCCTTGTGGGGCCCCAGTGTTGAGGATCAGCGGAGTGGAGGTGATGTTTCCTACCTTCCCCACCTGGGGGCGGCCTGTCAGGAAGTCCAGGACCCAGTTGCACAGGGCGGGGTTCAGTCCCAGGGCCTCGAGGTTAATGATGAGCTTGGAGGGTACTATGGTGTTGAATGCTGAGCTATAGTCAATTAACAGCATTCTTACATATGTATTGCTCTTGTCTAGATGGGATAGGGCAGTGTGATGGTGATTGCATTGTCTGTAGATCTATTGGGGCGGTAAGCAAATTGAAGTGGGTCTAGGATGACAGGTAAGGTGGAGGTGATATTATCCTTTACTAGTCTCTCAAAGCTTTCTTGGGTACAGGAACAATGGTGGCCATCTTGAAGCATGTGGGGACAGCAGACTGGTGTAGGGAGAGATTGAATATGTCCGTAAACACACCAGCCATCTGGTCTGCGCATGCTCTGAGGACATGGCTAGGGATGCCGTCTGGGCCAGCAGCCTTGCGAGGGTTAAATTTAAAAAAGGGTTGCGTGGAAGAATWWAAAAAAAATGGATGCAAGGTGAGAGTTCTGACAATACAAATAAAAGATCACAAAACACATTCAGTTAACTTCCAAAATATGCATCAAACCTAACACATAATTTTTTTTKAATGTCTTACTCACATRGGCCACGGAGAAGGGGAATCCACAGTCCTTGGTAGCGGGCCGTGTCGGTGGCACTGTGTTATCCTCAAAATGGGCAAAGAAGGTGTTTAGCTTGTCTGGAAGCAAGACGTGGGTATCCGCGACATGGATGCTTTTCCTTTTGTATTCCGTGATTGTCTGTGGACCCTGCCACATTCGTCTCGTGTCTGAGCCGTTGAATTGTGACTCCACTTTGTCTCTATACTGTAATGATGGGGCGTTGAGTCAGAAGCAGGTGCAGGTTAAACGTTTTAATAAAACAACAAAACCAAGAACAGGACACTAACATATGGCAGAACGCCAATACACAYGAACAATACCAACTGGTGAGTGAACATGGGAGAGTGACATTTAAAGGGGAGGAAATTATGAAGGTAATGGAGTCCAGGTGTGAATCATAATGTTAACATGTGCGCATAATGATGAGTGCCAGGTGTGCGTAATGATGAATCCCAGGACCGGTGGTTAGTACTCTGGCGACGTCGTATGCCGACCAGGGGGACGACCCCGAGGACGAGGAGCGGGTCGGTCCGGGCGGCGAAGGTGGAAATCACGGATGATGTTGGGGTCCAGAATGTCTTCCACCGGAACCCAACACCGCTCCTCTGGGCCATACCTCTCCCAGTCCACCAGATACTGGAGCTGACCCCCACGACGTCAGGAGTCCAATAGGGATCTAACAGCGTACGAAGGGCCCCCCTCGATGTCCAGGGAGGGTGGAGGTGTGTCGTGGGGGACAGCATCAGCTAGGGGACCAGGAACCACCGGCCTGAGAAGGGAGACATGGAAAGAGGGTGAGATACGGTAGTGAGGGGGTAATTGTGTTCTGTATGTCACCTCATTGACCCTCCGGAGAACCTTGAACGGCCCCACAAACCGGGGGCTCAGTTTCTTGCAGGGCAGATGGAGTGGCAGGTTCCTGGTATAGAGCCAGACGCAATCCCCAGGATGGAACACTGGGGTCTCACTGCGGTGACGGTCTGCCTGTTCCTTCTGACGATGGACGCGCGCTGTAGTCTCATGTGTGCATTGTTCCACACCTCCTCCGTGCGCCGGAACCACTCATCTACCACAGGAGCCGCGGTCTGGCCTGGGGTCCACTGGGCCACGGCCGGCTGGAAACCCAAAACACACTCGAATGGACGAGTGAAGTAGAGAGTTCTGAGCGTACTCTGCCCAAGGACGGAAACGTGTCCGCTCACCCTGCCGGTCCTGACAGTGACTCCTCAGGAACCTCCCCAGCTCCTCATTCATCCTCTCCACCTGCCAGTTAGACTGAGGCCAATACCCGGATGTGAGGTTAACCGTGACCCCGAGCTTCTTTAAGAAGGCCCTCCATACTCGGGATGTGAATTGGGGGCCACGGTCCGAGACGAGGTCCTCTGGAAGACCTTAATGCCAGAAGACCTGCTGGAAGAGTGCCTCAGTGACCTGGAGCGCAGTGGGGAGACCAGGAAGACGGATTAAACGACATGACTTGGAAAATCTATCCACTACCACCAGAATGGTGGTGAAACCATCAGGGGGAAGATCAGTAACAAAGTCAATGGGTAGATGGGACCGAGGTCGCTGAGGCACGGGATGCGGCTTGAGCTTCCCTGCTGGAGCATTCCGAGGGGACTTTTTTTGAGCACACACAGAACAGGAGTTGACATACCGCTTAACATCCTACACCAAGGTGGGCCACCAGTATTTCTCAGTGAGGGAATGGATGGTGCGAGAAATACCTGGATGTCCAGCGACGACAGCTGTGTGTGCCCAGGTCAGCAGCCAATCCCTGTGTGAACGTAGATGCACGCGGGAGGACAATTCCGGGGTGCGGGCTCCCTCTCTAGAGCCTGGCGAATGTCCACATCTACGTCCCAGACCACTGGACCCACGACCCACGGGAGGATGGGATTATGGATGCCCTCTGGACAGGACCCTCTCCCAAATTGTAGATATGGGACAGGGCATCGGCCTTGATGTTCTTAGAAACTGGGTGATAGGTCAGCGTGAAGTCGAACCTGGTGAAGAAGAGGGCCCACCTTGCTTGGTGCAGATTCAGTCTCCTCGCTGTCCATATGTACAAGGTTCCGATGGTCGGTGAGGATGACGAATGGTTCCTTGGCACCTTCCAGCCAGTGTCTCCACTCTTCTAATGCCAACTTCACCGCCAAGAGCTCCTGATCGCCGATGTCTTAATTCCTCCCTGTGGTGGACAGTTTCTTGGAGAAAGCACAAGGATACACTTTGTGACAAAACTGCCCCCACACCTACCTCCGATGCGTCTACCTCAACCACAAATGTAGCGTGGGATCTGGGTGTTTCAGCAAGGGGGCGGTGGTGAAACACCCCTTGAGGAGACGAAAGGCCTCGTTGGCTGCTGGAGGCCAACACAACCTATGAGGCCCACCCTTGAGTAGGGAGATGAGAGGGGCAGCGACGGCGCTRGCAGTGACCAGACATCGTGCTGAGCGCCATCTTCCACTCATCCCCCTCCCGGATGCGAATGAGATCGTAGGCACTCCCAGGTCCAGTTTGGTGAAGAACCGGGCCCCATGGAGCTGCTCGATGGCTGATGGCACCAGCAGGAGAGGATACCGATACTTCGTGGTGATGTRATTGAGTCCATGTTAATCGATACAAGGACGTAATCCTCACTCCTTCTTGGCCACGAAGAAGAAACCAGCCGATGCAGGGGACGTGGACCTGTGGATGAAACCCTGTAGGAGTGCCTCTTGAATGTAGTCCTCCATGGCCTGGGTCTCAGCCACCAACAGATGGTAGATGCATCTGCGCAGAGGTGTAGCACTGAAAAAAAGGGGAATGACACAGTCCCAGGGGCGATGAAGAGGGAGACAGGTAGCGCGGGTCTTGGAGAATACCTCCCTTAGATACTGATATTCCTTTGGGATGTTGGGCTGGAGGGCAACCACAGGACTCTCAACCGATGTGGAACCACAGGGGACAGGGAAGCAGGTCTTCAAGCATTCAGGTGACCAGTCGGTGATTCTCATCCTCGACCATGAGATGGTAGGGTTATGGCGCTGAAGCCAAGGTAGGCAGAGGATGATCTTGTGAACTGGTGATGAAGAAGGGGATGTTTTCCTGGTGATTGGGCTCCACGGTGAGGGTGAGTGGTTGGGTGATGTGTGTGTGATGGTTCCGGATCCTAGAGACCGACAGTCGAGACCTTGAACCGGAAAAGGAGAGGAGAGCGGGTAGGTAGTAATATTGAGAGAGGAGMRAAGGGTCTGATCCATAAAGTTCCCCGCGCCGCCGGAATCCACTAAAGCTGTAGACACAGGGCATGAGGGACGGTCAGCCAGAGTGATGGGTACTAAAAAGAGTATAACAGGAAGAGCAGTAGATGGAATACTCACTCATGGTCCAGGGTATGTAACATCACGTGACCGTCCCTCTGCTCTAGTGGATCCCGGATACTGAAGTAATGGACACCGCTGGTGCTTGTGCCTTCCCTGGCCACAGTACAGACAGAGCCCCAGCTGTATCCATCTGAGTCGTTCCGCCACAGGAAGGCGTGTGACCCCTACCTCTATGGGTTCCGGCTCTGATCCCGAACACTCGCCGAAGGAGGGAGAGAAGCGATGAAGATGCCGACGTTCCCAGGGGAGGTTATCCAGACAGATGGCCATCGCAATGAGTGCGTCCAGGGTGATATTGTCATCTCGGCAGGCCAGTTCCATCTGGGCCTCCTTGCGCAGACCTCTTCTAAATAACGTGCTCAGCGCCGGCTCATTCCATCCACTGGAAGCTGCTACTGTCTGGAAGGTAAGCGCATACTCAGTAGGCGTCTGATTCCCCTGCTGGAGCTGAAGCAGATGCTCACCTCCCTCTCTGCCCTCCGCAGGATGATCAAAAATACATTTAAACAGAGCCATGAACCCCTCATAAGACTCAAGCTCCTCCTCTCCTCTCTCCCAGATGGCCGTAGCCCATTACAATGCCCGCCCAGTCAGCAGAGAAATAACCGTGGTAACCTTAGACCTCTCGGTGGTGGGGGCTCCCATCTGATTTGTGAAATAGAGGGAGCACTGAAGGAGGAAGCCACGGCATTTGGATGGTGTCCCGTCATATTTCTCCAGGAGGGATAGACGGGCATCACTGACCTGAGCGMGTTGCTGGATGGGCTGGTGTACTGACTCGTTGGGTAGACTGGCTCTAGAATATCCTACGCTGTTGAGACGTTGTAGACTGCGGAGAACATCTTCCATGGCCGTCCCCAGTTGAGCCAGCTGATCATGGTGTTGACGAAGAAGGTAACCTTGTTCATCGATCATCTGGGAGATGTCCGGTTGTCCTGCTGCTTCCATATTTTGAGTTGGTATTCTGTAATGACGGGGCAGTGAGTCAGAAGCAGGTGCAGGTGAAACGGTTTAATAAAACAACAAAACCAAGAACACAACACTAACATAAGGCAGATCTCCACTGATCCTGATATTGTGTAATTTTGGAGCCACTTTTATTGTAAATAAGATTCCAATATGTTTCTGAACACTTCTACATTCATGTGGATGCTCTCATGTTTACGGATAATCATGAATGAATCGAGAATAATAATGAGTGAGAAAGTTACAGATGCACAAAGATCATGCCCCAAAAACATGCTAACCTCTTAACTCTCACCATTACAAAAAAAGGGAGGTTAGCATTTTAGGGGATAATGATATGCATGCCTCTGACTTTCTCACTCATCATTATCCACGATTCATTCATTATTATTCGTAATCATAGTAGCATCCAAGAAATATTGCACGTAGTATTGATTTACAAAACCATTGGCAAATGTACAGAGACACTGAGTTTAGATGGATTAGATGGATAATCCATTTTAGAAGGATTACAATTAGTATGGTAACAACATTTGTATTGTAACAAAATGTGGAAAAAGGGAAGGGGTCTGAATACTTTCCGAATGCACTGTATACACATTTCTGCCGAGACACGATTTTAAGATCAGAGTGACACCAATGACTGTATATATGAATGGACAAAGCCATCGATCACGTGACACCATTCATTCCTATGTAATGGCTCAATAGCGCATTGAAGCCAAATGAAGTCGGTTAAGATGGCCTCTCATGGAGATAACATGCGCAGTTTGAGCTACTCCGGTAAGTGAAGTTGCAGGCTTGCTCAGTGCTCCCCCCTCTCAATGAGGAATTTGGTTCTTGTTTGTTGTTCATGTAGTGAAAGGGCTTTATGTCAGAAATAAGGTATTTCTGTCTTTTTATAGTTTTTTCCATTTTAGAATAAGGCTGTAAAAAAGTGATGAGGTCTGCATGCTTTTCGAATGCACTGTAGATGCAGAGAAAAATTGATTATTTAACAAGCAGGAGCAGGCGGATCTGTGTGACTGTGAGTGACATCAGTGCACACCACACCCCTCCTTCAGCTTATAAAGGCAAACGGATCACGGTATCAAACCCTCTCAAAATCTAGASGAAGCCTGTGTTTGAGAAGGAGTGTCTTAAGTACAAGTGCAATCACCAATGATCATGGCACCAGCTGGAGCTAAGAGGGTAAGTCGAGACTTAATATGACCATCATTATGGCTGTAAAGGRATGCATGCCTATTGCGTAATGCACTTAGCCTTTTGCAGAACTATTGCAAAAGGTGCTAATGTATGTATTGCTTTGGTGTTAAGAGTTAAGAGTATGTTATTATAGGGATCAAAATGCTTATTTTAGTTCTAACTTCATCTGAACCCCTTGGTCTTGTTTGGCGCAATATATTCAAAAAAATCCATAGTGCATGCTTCATTGACTTTGGTTAACATAAGCTTCTACTACAACTCTATTATATAACCTTAGATCAGCGTTTCCTAAACTCGGTCCTCGGGACCCCATGGGGTGCGATGTTCACCCATTGGTGTCCCCAGGACCCAGTTTGGGAAACAATGCAATCGTTTACCAGTTGCGTATTTCATTCAGGGAGCTTTTTACGCATTTATTGCGGGTGCATATTTCATACTTGTAGAATGGAGAGCTAATTATGCAATGTTTGTGCAGAACATTCTGGAGCGCCTGGATGCAGGCGAGATTGTTATTGGGGACGGAGGTTTCGTCTTCGCCCTGGAGAAGAGGGGCTATGTGAAGGCGGGTCCCTGGACTCCTGAGGCTGCCGCCGAGCACCCCGAGGCTGGTAAACAATATCTAATCTTTGACTCCCTGGACCCTGCACACCAGTCATAGGCTAGCCTACATAGCATTTAGCGAAGCCTCTCCAACTTGTCCATCAGACGCACATCTTTCAACCAGATGAAGTTGAGAGAGCGTGAAGTTGTAAATAAATACTTAGCAAAAAGCCATATGAGTGAGTGACACTTACTCTTCTCGTTTCCAGTGAGACAGCTGCACCGCGAATTCCTGCGGGCGGGGTCAAATGTCATGCAGACTTTCACCTTCTACGCCAGCGACGATAAACTGGAGAACAGGGGTAACGCTCAGCGCTTCACCGTGAGTATCCGTCTGCAGCTGTTGGGAAAACTCACCAAGAGGAATGAATGAGAATGCCAGACCCATTCTGCTGTTACAGTTTGGCCATGCATTTCTAAGCAAGATTGTTCAATGACTGAATGGGATAAAAGTTTATATAAATAATTATTCCATCTATCTGTAAATCAGGTTTCCTATACATCTCTCGAAGCCTGAATGAAGCCTGTTCTTCTGTTCAGCACTGATTTATTTCCCAACCTGGGGTAGAACCTACTTGGCAGGTTTCACAACGGTGATAGATATAGAAGACATTGGGTGTGTTCCTCTGCCCAGGTGTTGCTGATGCCTGCCAGATCTTACAACACCTGGTTAGGTATTTTTTGTATCAGCTAATCACATCGTATGATATAGCAATCTGTCAGTCAATCACGTGACACTGACACATTGGTTGACGCATGCAACGTCTGAGCAGGGGAACGCAACCATTGTAGGCTACCTCAAACTACATCAATAGGGTTGTACACTAATCAATATTTGATTTACACCAGGGCACACAAATCAACGAGGCCGCCTGTGACCTGGCCAGGGAGGTGGCCAATGAGGGCGACGCGATGGTGGCGGGCGGGGTCTCCCAGACCCCCTCTTACTTGAGCTGCAAGTGTGAGGACGAGGTCAAGGGCATCTTCAAGAGGCAGCTTGATGTCTTCGTCAAGAAGAACGTCGATTTCATGATTGCAGAGGTAGGAACAGCATGTTGTACGCTCATATAGTAGATCCACTTCTTGCCCACATGGCACACTGATACCGTAAATCTGATTTTGACCTGACCGATTCTATGTGCAAAGGATCTTCACTTGGACAATGCTGGTTTCTGTATTGCTTGGGTTGTCACTTTTTTTACCCTGTGTGTTCGTGCAGTACTTTGAGCACGTGGAGGAGGCAGAGTGGGCTGTGCAGGTGCTGAAGACCTCGGGCAAGCCAGTGTGTGCCTCTCTGTGTATCGGCCCTGACGGAGACCTCAACGGAGTCAGCCCTGGAGACTGTGCCGTCCGGCTGGTCAAAGCTGGTATGGGACTTCATTTAGCTATAGATAGAGATATATCTCTCTCTCAGCAAAAAAAGAAATGTCCCTTTTTCAGGCCACTGTCTTTCAAAGATCATTCATAAAAATCCAAATAACTTCACAGATCTTCATTTTAAAGGGTTTAAACACTGTTTCCCATGCTTGTTCAAAGAACCATAAACAATTAATGAACATGCACCTGTGGAACGGTCGTTAAGACACTAACAGCTTACAGACGGCAGGCAATTAAGGTCACAGTTATGGCAACTTAGGACACTAAAGAGGCCTTTCTACGGAATCAGAAAAACACCAAAAGAAAGATGCCCAGGGTCCCTGCTCATCTGCGTGAACGTGCCTTAGGCATGCTGCAAGGAGGCATGAGGACTGCAGATGTGGCCAGGGCAATAAATGCAATTTTCGTTCTGTGAGACGCCTAAGACAGCGCAACAGGGCGGACAGCTGATCGTCCTTGCAGTGGCAGACACGTGTAACAACACCTGCACAGGATCGGTACATCCGAACATCACACCTGTGGGACAGGTACAGGATGGCAACAACTGCCGAGTTACACCAGGAACGCACAATCCCTCCATCAGTGCTCAGACTGTTCGCAATAGGCTGAGAGAGGCTGACTGAGGGCTTGTAGGCCTGTTGTAAGGCAGGTCCTCACCATACATAACCGGCAACAACGTCGCCTATGGGCACAAACCACCATCGCTGGACCAGACAGGACTGGCATAAAGTGCTTTTCACTGACGAGTTGGGGTTTTGTCTCACCAGGGGTGATGGATGGATTCACGATTATCGTCGAAGGAATGAGCGTTACACCGAGGCCTGTACTCTGGCGCGGGATCGATTTGGAGGTGGAGAGTCCGTCATGGTCTTGGCGGCGTGTCACAGCATCATCGGACTGAGCTTGTTGTCATTGCAGGCAATCTCAACGCTGTGCGTTACAGGGAAGACATCCTCCTCCCTCATGTGGTACCCTTCCTGCAGGCTCATCCTGACATGACCCTCCAGCATGACAATGCCACCAGCCATACTGCTCGTTCTGTGCGTGATTTCCTGCAAGCAGGAATGTCAGTGTTCTGCCATGGTCAGCGATGAACCCGGATCTCAATCCCATTGAGCACGTCTGGGACCTGTTGGATCGGAGGGTGAGCAACTTGGCAACTTGCAGATGCTTTGGTGGAAGAGTGGGGTAACATCTCACAGCAAGAACTGGCAAAGCTGGTGCAGTCCATGAGGAGGAGATGCACTGCAGTACTTAATGCAGCTGGTGGCCACACCAGATACTGACTTGTGACCCCCCCCCCTTTGTTCGGGGACACATTATTCCATTTCTYTTAGTCACATGTCTGTGGAACTTGTTAAGTTTGTCTCAGTTATTGAATCTTATGTTCATTCAAATATTTACACATGTTAAGTTTGCTGAACATAAACGCAGTTGACAGTGAGAGGACGTTTCTTTTTTTGCTGAGTTTATATGCACACTCTCTCTCTCAACAGGAGCCAATATTGTGGGCATCAACTGTCACTTTGACCCCATGACCTGTGTGAAGACGGTGAAAATGATGAAGGAGGGTGTGGAGAGGGCGGGGCTGAAGGCCCACTACATGGTCCAGCCTCTGGCCTTCCACACCCCTGACTGCAACTGCCAGGGATTCATCGACCTGCCAGAGTTCCCCTTCGGTACGTACACAGATCTCCATCGCCATCTCTCTCCTGCCCACTAGGTCGTCTTTTTCTGTTTCTCTTTCCTCCTTCCTTTCTCCTAATTTCTCTTCTCTTTTCCAACTCCCTCTCTCTGACTGCATGTCTGTCTCTCCCCCAGGTCTGGAGCCCAGGATTCTGACCAGGTGGGACATGCACAAGTACGCTAGGGAAGCATTCAACGTTGGCATCCGTTTCATCGGCGGCTGCTGCGGCTTCGAGCCCTACCACATCAGGGCTGTGGCTGAGGAGCTGGCCACAGAGAGAGGCTGCCTGCCCGCTGCCTCAGAGAAGCACGGTAACTGGGGTGCTGGTCTGGAGATGCACACCAAGCCATGGGTCCGTGCCAGGTAAGGAGACCGTATACACCACACGGGTACAAATTAGTTAGATACCAGGAACCACAAAGGAGTGTCCTTATATGACTCCAGTCCAAAATTGCAAAAGTTCAGTTATTTAACTTAAATGGTTACTGTAAAACACATGAGGTTAGACATAGTACTGTACCATTTTATTACCAGCTTATTACTCCCATGTCTGGAGTATACATTTGACCTTTTACATTTTCAATCCCCCACCTCTCCCTTCCCCCTCTGTTCCTCTCTCCCCCAGGGCTCGCCGTGACTACTGGGAGAAGTTGATGCCAGCATCCGGCCGTCCCAAGTGTCCCTCCATGTCCACCCCTGACAGCTGGGGTGTCACCAAGGGCCATGCCGACCTGATGCAGCACAAAGAGGCCACCAGCCAGGAAGAGCTCAAACCCCTGTTTGAGAAGGCCAAGGCCAGCCACTGAGCACTCTTTCTGGGTTAGGAGAGGGAGGTGGAGCCCRCTGGAGGAAAACCGAAGGAGTGGCGTGCACTCTGAAGGAGTGGTGTGTTGTGGTTTGATAAAGGCAGAGGGGAGAACTCCCACACATTCCCTTTTTAAAGAAGTTTACATAACAAAAATAATTAGATGGAAGTCTTATTGTTCTGTTTTGATTTCTAGGACCATCTTGTGAACCAAAAGTTATTCTTATGATTTCATTCAGATTTGCAGCATCTCTAGATGGTATAGCTCCATTGTATTCTCTTCTGTAATAATTCTAAAGTGATTATGGTAGAGATGCATCTAATTTCTAAARAACTGGATTTCAAACTTGATATGTGCCTTACTCAGACAGAATGTTACAGCAATCATCAAGCCATTGATAKGTACTGTGAGTTAAACAAACAAACCAAAACGTTGCCCCCGGTGGTGCGTCCTCCAGAGTGTGCTGCTGATCTTGTGACTATTGAAACGCATAAGATTAGAAATAAAAGTGAAAGCGTGTTACCGAACCTACTGTGACCACAATGTTAAATAGCTGGTAAAGAATGTAGCATAGCCTAGTTCTGAATACATCTCGTGCCAAATAATGTCTATACCAAATGAAAGTTTTGACTTCATAACTGTAGTTTGATTCAATAAACTTCCACTTGACCTTGTATGTGATGACATTTCTTCATTGTGTGGGGTATCCTATCAACATGTTGGTGTTTTGAAACCTCAAGCTACCAAAATACTCTTACATACACAGAATACCAAGATAAAACTATTGAAAAAAGACAATCGCAGCAAAATCTGAATTGATTTATTTCCAAAACATTATTGTAAATGTTTCTGAAATGACAAATAACCAAATAGCTTCAAAGTACAATCCAAATGAGTASGAAAAAGCTATTTCACTGTCATTCRACCCTTACAAAAAGTCCTGCAGGTTCTGCTGGATTCCTGCAAGAATTTACCTGACCCTGCAGGAATTACTTTAGCTGCATTTACATTTAACATTTACATTTAAGTCATTTAGCAGACGCTCTTATCCAGAGCGACTTACAAATTGGTGCATTCACCTTATGATATCCAGTGGAACAACCACTCTTTTAAGGGGGGGGGGGTTAGAAGGGTTACTTTATCTTATCCTAGGTATTCCTTAAAGGGTAGGTTTCCGGTTGTCTCCGGAAGCGTAGGTGTCTAGACTCCGCTCGACTGCGCTGTTGCGCGTGAGGGAGTTTGTTCGCACCATTGGGGTGCAGTAGCTAGCAGCAACAGTTGTTTGACTGGGCTGAGCGGCGAACTGTTACTTCCTAGCAGGAAGGGAGGCGAAGCAGGCAGTAGGTGATGACCGCAGTGCCTTGTTTGGGTGTAGGGCTCGATCAGAGCCTGAAGGTACGGAGGTGCGTTCCCCTCAAGAGCTCCGTAGGCAAGCACCATGGTCTCTTGTAGCGGTGCGAGCTTCAACGGGAAGCCAGTGGAGAGAGCGGAGGAGCGGGAGTGACGTGTGAGAGCTTGGGAAGGTTGAACACCAGACGGGCTGCGGCGTTCTGGATGAGTTGTAGGGTTTAATGGCACAGGCGAGGGAGCGCCAGCCAACAGCGAGTTTTGCAAAGTTATCTCAGACGGGAGATGAACAAGTGCCTGGATTAGGAACCTGCGCCGCTTCCTGTGTGAGCTAGGGTCGTACTCGGCGACCATGCTTGTAGAGCATGAACCTACAGGCAGGGTCACCGCCTTGAATGTTAGTTGAGAACGCAGGGTGTTGTCAGGATCACGCACGGTTCTTAGCACTCTGGGAGGAGGACACAATGGAGTTGTCACCGTGAGGCAGATCTGGACGGGCAACGTCGCCTTCCGGCAGGAGAGCACGCTCCGTTTGCCGAGGTTCAGCTTTGAGGTGGTGATCGCTCATCCACTGATATGTCTGCCAGACATGCAGAGATGCGATCGCCACCTGGTTATCAGAGGGGGGAAAGGAGAAGATTAATTGTGTGTCGTCTGCATGAGCAATGAGTAGGAGAGACCATGTGAGGATATGAAGAGCCAAGTACTTGGTGTATAGCGAGAACTAGGAGAGGGCCTAGAACAGAGCCTGGGGACCCAGTGGTGAGAGCCGTGGTGCGGAGACAGATTCTCGACAGCCACCTGGTAGGAGCGACTGTTGGGTAGGACGCAATCCAAGCGTGGGCGCGCCGGAGATGCCCAACTCGGAGAGGGTGGAGAGGAGGATCTGATGGTTCACAGTATCAAAGGCAAGCGATAGGTCTAGAAGGATGAGAGCAGAGAGAGAGAGTTGCTTTAGCAGTGCGAGCGCCTCGTGACAACAGAGAAGAGGCAGTCTCAGTTGAATGACTAGTCTTGACTGACTGATTTGGATCAAGAAGGTCATTCTGAAGAGAGTAGCAGGAGAGCTGGCCAAGGACGGCACGTCAAGAGTTTTGGAGAGAAAGAAAGAAGGGATACTGGTCTGTAGTGTTGACATCGGAGGGATCGAGTGTAGTTTTTTTCAGAAGGGGTGCAACTCTGCTCTCTTGAAGACGGAAGGGACGTAGCAGCGTCAAGGATGAGTTGATGAGCGAGGTGAGGTAAGGGAGAAGGTCTCCGAAATGGTCTGGAGAGAGAGGCAGGGGATAGGGTCAAGCGGGCAGGTTGTTGGGCGCGGCCGTCACAAGACGCGAGATTTCTCTGGAGAGGAGGGAGAAAGAGGTCAAAGCACAGGGTAGGGCAGTGTGAGCAACACCAGCGGTGTCGTTTGACTTAGCAAACGAGGATCGGATGTCGTCGACCTTCTTTTCAAAATGGTTGACGAAGTCATCCGCAGAGAGGGAGGAGGGGGAGGAGGGGGAGGAGGATTCAGGAGGGAGGAGAAGGTGGCAAAGGCCTTCCTAGGGGTTAGAGGCAGATGCTTGGAATTTAGAGTGGTAGAAAGTGGCTTTAGCAGCAGAGACAGAAGAGGAGAATGTAGAGAGGGAGGAGTGAAAGGATGCCAGGTCCGCAGGGAGGCGAGTTTTCCTTCATTCCGTCGGCTGCGGGAGCCTGTTCTGTGAGCTCGCAATGAGACGTCGAGCCACGGAGCAGGAGGGGAGGACCGAGCCGGCTGGAGGATAGGGGACATAGAGAGTCAAAGGATGCAGGGGGAGGGAGGAGGGTTGACGGAGGCAGAATCAGGAGATAGGTTGGAGAAGGTTTTGAGGGCAGAGGGAAGAGATGATAGGATGGAAGAGGAGAGAGTAGCCGGGGAGGGAGCGAGCAAGGTTGGGACGGCGCGATACCATCCGAGTAGGGGCAGTATGGGAAGTGTTGGATGAGAGCGAGAGGGAAAAGGATACAAGGAGTTGGTTGGAGACTTGGAGGGGAGTTGCATGAGATTAGTGGAAGAACAGCATCTAGTAAAGATGATGCGTCAAGCGTATTGCCTTGCCTTGTGAGTAGGAGGGGAAGGTGAGAGGGTGAGGTCAAAAGAGAGAGGATGGAAAGAAAGGAGGCAGAGAGGAATGAGTCAAAGGTAGACGTGGGGAGGTTAAAGTACCCAGAACTGTGAGAGGGAGCCATCCTCAGGAAAGGAACTTATCAGGGCATCAAGCTATTGATGAACTCTCAAGGGAACCTGCGAGGGCGATAAATGATACGGATGTTAGCTTGAAGGGTGGTAACTGTGACAGCATGGAATTTCAAAGGAGGTGATAGACAGATGCGGTCAGGGGAGAAAGAGAGATGTCCACTTGGGAGAGCTAGGATCCAGTGCCACCCCCGCTGACCAGAAGCTCTCGGGGTTGTGCGAGAACACGTGGCAGACGAGGCAGAGAGCAGTAGGAGTAGCAGTGTTATCAGTGGTAATCCATGTTTCCGTCAGTGCAAGAAGTCGAGGACTGGAGGGAAGCATAGGCTGAGGATGAATCTGCCTTGTTGGCCGCAGATCGGCAGTTCAGAGGCTGCCGGAGACCTGGAACTCCACGTGGGTCGTGCGCGGCTGGGACACCAAATTAGAGTAGCAGCGGCTCGCGGTGTGAAGCGTTGTATGGTCTGTGCAGAGAGGAAGAAGAGGATAGACAGACACATAGTTGACAGGCTACAGAAGGGTACGCTAATGCAAAGGAGATTGGAATGACAAGTGGTACTACACGTCTCGAATGTTCAGAAAGTTAAGCTTACGTTGCAAAAAAATCTTATTGATAAAATGATATAGTACTGCTGGCTGGTGAAATAGGCTAGCTAGCAGTGGCTGCGTTGTTGACTTTGTTGTGAAAGTGTAGCTGGCTAGGTAACCTCTAACTGGCATGGTAACCTCGACAATTATTCTAGACTACACAATTATCTCTGATACAAAGACAGCAAGACAACTATGTAGCTAGCTAACACTACGCTAATCAAGTCGTTCCGTTGTAATGTAATAGTTTCGACAGTGCTACTATTCGGTAGGAGTTGGCCTAGCTAGCGTGTTAGCTAGCAGTGTTGACTAGGTTAGGAGAACGGCAGCGGGCGGACGAAAATAGCTGCTAGCTAACCGATAATTACTCTAAACTACCATTATTTAGATACAAAGACAGCAAAGACAACTATGTAGCTAGCTAACACTACACTAATCAAGTCGTTCCGTTGTAATGTAATAGTTTATAGTTTATACAGTGCTGCTATTCGGTGGCTAGCTGGCTAGCTGGCTAGCTAGCAGTGTTGACTACGTTACGTTAGGACGACGAAAAATAGCTGGCTAGCGAACCTCAATAATTACTCTAAACTACACAATTATCTTTGATACAAAGACGGCTATGTAGCTAGCTAAGATCAAACAAATCAAACCGTTGTACTGTAATGAAATGAAATGAAATGTAATACTACCTGAGGAGCGAAAGCGGAATGCGACTACTCGCTCCAACCCGGAAGTGCTTAACATTTACACAGGCAGCCCAATTCTGATGTTTTGTCCACTAATTGGTATTTGGACCAATCACATCAGTCAGATCTTTTCACTTCAGATCTTTTTAGAGCTGATCTGATTAGTCAAAAGACCAATGAGTGAAAAAAATATCAGCGTCACATCTGCTCCTGTCACGCCCTCTACTTCTCATTCTGTGTCTCCCTAACCTGCCACCACTCCCCCAGTGCTCTCTCCCTCTGTGTGTGTGTGTATGTGATTGTGTGTGGAGACAGGTGTGCTAGAGGCGGCGCAGATCCCCACCAGCTGCAACCTGTTCCATAATCAAGGCCTCTACAAATACTCAGCCCTGCCACTTCCACACTGTCAGTTTGTAGTCTCTGCTAAGTCAGTCTGCGTTGCTAGCCGCTTGTTCCTGCATAGATCTTGTTATCCTGTTGTGCCTGTTTTTCCCTAGCCTGGCGCTGGTTTTCTCTCCACTACAGTTCCGGCTGATCTGACTCTGTTCCCTGTCTCCAGTCCCTCGTCTCGTCAGCCCTGCTTCCCTGCCCTGGACCCACGCTCTACTAGTTCCTTGAATTTTGCTCCAGACCTACTTACCCTGCCCTTACTTACCCTGCCCTTACTTGCCTCAGCCTCAGTTCCTGGTTCCCTGCTACCTGGCCTGTAAGACAATCATGGTACCAATAAATGCTTCTAATACACCAGATATGTCCTTGAACCGATTATTTAAAAATCACACACAGAAGATTTCATTCACTATAGAAGTGCTTTCCTCACCATCTTAAATAAGCATGCCCCATTCAAAAAATGTAGAACCAGGAACAGATATAGCCCTTGGTTCACTCCAGACCTGACTGCCKTTGACCAGCACAAAAACATCCTGTGGTGTACTGAATTAGCATCGAATATCCCCTGCGATATGCAACTTTTCAGGGAAGTTAGGAATGCAAAGGCTAGCTTTTTCAAACATAAATTTGCATCCTGTACCACAAACTCCAAAAAGTTCTGGGACACTGTAAAGTCCATGGAGAATAAGAGCACCTCCTCCCAGCTGCACACTGCACTGAGGCTAGGAAACACTGTCACCACCGATAAATCCACGATYATTGAGAATTTCAATAAGCGTTTTTCTACGGCTGGCCAAGCTTTCCACCTGGCTACCCCTACCCCGGTCAACAGCTTTGCACCCCCCACAGCAACTTGCCCAAGCCTCCCCCATTCTCCTTCACCCAAATCCAGATAGCTGATGTTCTGAAAGAGCTGCAAAATCTGGACCCCTACAAATTAACTGGGCTAGACAATCTAGACCCTCTGTTTCTAAAATGATTCGCTGCCATTGTTGCAACCCCTATTACTAGCCTGTTCAACCTCTCTTTCGTATCGATTGGAAAAAGATTGGAAAGATTGGAAAGCTGTCGCAGTCATCCCCCTCTTCAAAGGGGGTGACACTCTAGACCCAAACTGTTACAGACCTATATCTATCCTACCCTGCCTTTCTAAGGTCTTCGAAAGCCAGGTTAATAAACAGATCACCGACCATATCGAATCCCACCATACCTTCTCCGCTATCTGGTTTCCGAGCTGGTCATGGGTGCACCTTAGCCACGCTCAAGGTCCTAAATGATATAACTGCCATCAAAAAAGACAATACTGTGCAGCCACATTCATCGACCTGGCCAAGGCTTTTGACTCTGTCAATCACTACATTCTTATTGGCAGACTCAACTGCCTTGGTTTCTCAAATGACTGCCTCACCTAGTTCACCAACTACTTCAGAGTTCAGTGTGTCAAATCGGAGGGCCTGTTGTCTGGACCTCTGGCAGTCTCTATGGGGGTGCCACAGGGTTCAATTCTCGGGCCGACTCTTCTCTGTATACATCAATGATGTCGCTCTTTCTGCTGGTGACTCTCTGATCCACCTCTACGCAGACGACACCATTCTGTATACTTCTGGCCCTTTTTGGGACACTGTGTTAACTAACCTCCAGACGAGCTTCAATGCCATATAACTCTCCTTCTGTGGCCTCCAACTGCTCTTAAATGCAAGTAAAACTAAATGRATGCTCTTCAACCGATCGCTYCCKYCACCTGCCCSCCCGTCCAGCATCACTACTCTGGACGGTTCTGACTCACTGGTTACCCCTAAAGCCAATTCATCCTTTGGCCGCCTTTCCTTCCAGTTCTCTGRTGCCAATGACTTAAACYAATTGCAAAAATCACTGAAGCTGGAGACTCATATCTCCCTCCCTAACTTTAACGCATCAGCTGTCAGAGCATCTTACAGATCATTGCACCTGTACATAGCCCACCTGTAAATAGCCCACCCAACTACCTCATCCCCATATTGTTTTTTTGTTTTTTTGCTCCTTTGCACCCCAGTATCTCTACTTGCACATTCATCTTCTGCACATCTATCACTCCAGTGTTTAATTGCTAAATTGTAATTACTTCACCACTACGGCCTATTTATTGCCCGACCTCCCTAATGTTACTCATTTGCACACACTGTATATAGACTTTTCTATTGTGTTATTGACTGTACGTTTTTTTTATTCCATGTGTAACTCTGTGTTGTTGTTTGTGTTGCTTTGCTTTATCTTGGCCAGGTCTCAGTTGTAAATGAGAACMTGTTCTCAACTGGCCTACCTGGTTAAATAAAGGTGAAATAAAAATATATATAAAGAAAAGCAGTAAGGATCATTTAGTTGCTAATGGCATCCTGCAGTACCCCGGGTTGGCCGTCAATGAGAGGGGGCAGCACTGATCTAGCCTGCAACGTCACTTCCTGGAGTAGCTAAAAGGGAGCATTTATGTCCAGCGAGGAAGAGGCCAAGCAAAAGGTTTTACTCCGCCCAAAATCTGTCCACCAAAAGAAGGAGTTTTTGTATGGAGGTCAATGAGTGTCTAATTTGGTTAACAAAAAATGTAATGGTTTATTTGCTCGTGTGGCTTATTTGATCTAAGGTTTCGTAATGTTTAGGTTGTTACGAGTGTATTGATATACACCACCGTTCAAAAGTTTAGGGACACTTAGAAATGTCCTTGAAAGAAAAGCACATTTTCTGTCCATTAAAATAACATCAAATTGATCAGAAATACAGTGTAGACATTGTTAATGTTGTAAATGACTATTGTAGCTGGAAACCGCTGATTTTTTATGGAATATTTGCATAGGCGTACAGAGGCCCATTATCAACAACCATCACTCCTGTGTTCCAATGGCACGTTGTGTTAGCTAATTCAAGTTTATAATTTGAAAAAGCTAATTGATCATGAGAAAACCCTTTTGCAATTATGTTAGCACAGCTGAAAACTGTTGTCCTGATTAAAGAAGCAATAAAACTGGCCTTCTTTAGACTAGTTGAGTATCTGGAGCATCAGCATTTGTGTGTTCAATTACAGGCTCAAAATGTCCAGAAACAAAGTACTTTCTTCTGAAACTTGTCAGTCTATTCTTGTTCTGAGAAATGAAGGCTATTCCATGCAAAAAAATTGCCAACAAACTGAAGATCTGGTACAACGCTGTGTACTACTCCCTTCACAGAACAGCGCAAACTGGCTCTAACCAGAATAGAGTGGGAGGCCCCGGTGCACAATGGAGCAAGAAGACAAGTACATTAGGGTGCCTAGTGGAGCCGGGGTCTGGTGGCGATCTGCTTTTCGTCGATACCTGGAGGTAGTCTTGAGGAGGGCCGACCGGGCTCTCCTGCAGGTACGACAGCGGCAGACAAACATCTGGGCAGAAGGTATGCTGACCTCTTCTTCCTGCTCAGGGAAGAGCAGGGGCTGATATCCCAGGGAACACTCAAKATGTGATAGGGCCGCGGCAGAGCAGGGGAGGGTGTTGCAAGCGTATTCGACCCACACAAGCTGCTGGCTCCAGGTGGTGGGGTTGGCAGAGACCAGGCAGCGCAGAGTATTCTCAAGGTCCTGTGGAGACATCAGGAACCATGGTAGACCACCAAAGCATTGTCGCACAAAAGCCAGGGTCCGACGGGAGCCCAGGTGGCAGGCAAGCCTGGAGGAGTGGGCCCACTTCAGGACCGTGAAGCAAGACCACGTCAGGCACGAACATCCGGTTATCTGGACCCCCCCGGGGTTTGGCTGGAAACGCTGCGCCTCCTGATCCTGCTTCCCTATTCCCCATCTGAGTGCCGTCGCCAGGCATGAGGTGGGAAGGATGGTCTCAGGTTCCGGGGTGGTAATCGTGGGACTATAGCAGCGTGAGAGTGCATCCGGCTTGACATTCTTGGATCCCGGCCAGTAGGAGAGGGAGAAGTTAAACCGGGTGAACAGTAGGGCCCACCTAGCCTGCAATTGAGGCGCAGAGATTTATTCCAGGTTATGGTGGTCGGTCCACAAAATGAATGCATGTTCCACCCCCTCCAGCCAGTGCCTCCACTCCTCCACCGCCATCTTCACCGTGAGAAGCTCATGATTCCCAACATCATAGTTCCTCTCKGTGGCATTGAGGTGGTGGGAGAAGAATGGATGTAACTTGAGGCCCAGTGCAGACCGCTCGGGCAGGACACTCCGACATCCCACTCCGACATCTGAAGCATCGGTCTCCACTACAAACTGGCGGGACGGGTCAGGATGAACCAAGATGGGAGCTGTGCTGAAGCAGTGTTTGAGATCCTGGAACGCCCAGTCAGCAGCTGGGGACCACGTGAACGGAATCTTGGGAGAGGTGAGTTCAGACAAGGGGTAGCCAGGGTGTTGTAGCCCAGAAGAAAGCGACAATGAAAGTTGGCGAAACCAAGGAACCGCTGCAGCTGTACTCTGGACGTAGGCTGGGGCCAATCCACCACCGCTCTCACCTTCCCAMGATCCATCTGTATGCTCCCTGCAGCGATGATGTAACCCAGAAAGGTGATGGTGAAGAGATGGATTTCACACTTCTCTGCTCTTACAAAAAGCTGGTTATCCAGGAGGCATTGGAGAACCTGTCGGATGTGGAGCACGTTTTCTTGGGTGGAAAAAACAAAAACCGTCCCTCTGTGGAATGAGTTTGACACCCCTTGGTTTACACAGGCAACTCAATTCTGATCTTTTTTTTACTCATTTGTATTTTGACAAATCAGATCAGCTATGAAAAAGATCTGATGTCAAAAGATCTGATGTGATTGGTCAAAAGGTAAAGGAGTGTAAACACATAGTGTGACTGCTTGGTTTAAACTTAAACAGTTTGGCTGCATACATTTTACAAGCAAAGTATGCCATCAAGTGGACAAAATGTAAATCACCTTGTAATACACTACTTTGTAATAAACTACAATCTGTAGGTGTCAGTGTTGTGCCATCTGATCTGGCCCACTTTCATCCCCAGTAGGCTACTGTTGTATCATCCATCATAACTAATACTAACTGTATCAAACAAAGGCAAAAACAGCAAGTACAAAATAATTAATTCATGACTTACTAAATGTATTGTAGTATTTTCACCATTTATTAGGATCCCTAGGCCTCCTGGGGTCCAGACAGGAATACAACAATTACATCAAAACAACAGCCTACATCATAAATTAAACAATACATCATTCAATACATTATTACATTATTATTCAATTTTTTTTACAATATAACATTTACAATAGTACAATATTACAATGTGTGTGTGTGTGTGTAGAAGTGTCTGTTTTAGAGTGTGTGTGCGTATGTGTGTCTCTTCCACAGTAGGTTGTCAGCATCTTAATTGGGGAGAACGGGCTCGTGGTAATGGCTGGAGAGGAATTAGTGGAATCGTATCAAATTCCATTTGCTCCGTTCCGGCCATTATTATGAGCCGTTCTCCCCTCAGCAGCCTCCTGTGGTCTCTTCACAGTTCGCGTTGTGCCGTGAGATGTTGTTTTATCTGTTTCAACCTGATTTTACTGATAGCTTGATATACTTACTTGATGTGGAAGAGAGTTCCATGTAGTCATGGCTCTATATAGTACTGTGCAATTCCCAGAGTTGGTTCTGGACTTCGGGAATGTGAAGAGACCCATGGTGGCATGTCTCGTGGGGTATGTATGGGTGTCTGAGCCGTGTATTAGCTGTTTGAACAGACAGTTCGATGCTTTCAACAAGTCAATACCTCTCACCAAGACAAGTAGTGATGCAGTCAATCTCTCCTCTACTTTCAGCCAGGAGAGATTGACATGCATGTTATTATTAGCCCTCAGTGTAAATTTAATGGCCAGCCGTGCTGTTCTGTTCTGGCACTTGACCGTATACAGTCGTGGCCAAAAGGATTGGCACCCTTGTACTATTTTTAAATAATGCACAATTTCTTCCAGAAAACTGTTGAAATTAAAACATATTTTGGTATCCACATGTACAGTTGAAGTCGGAAGTTTATATACACCTTAGCCAAATAAATTTAAATTCAGTTTTTCACAATTCCTGACATTTAATCCTAGTAAAAATTCCCTCTCTTAGGTCAGTTAGGATCACCACTTTATTTTAAGAATGTGAATTGTCAGAATAATAGTAAAGAGAATGATTTATTTCAGCTTTTATTTCTTTCATTACATTCCTAGTTGGTCAGAAGTTTACATACACTCAATTAGTATTTGGTCGCATTGCCTTTAAATTGTTTAACTTGGGTCAAACATTTCGGGTAGCGTTCCACAAGATTCCCACAATAAATTGAGTGAATTTTGGCCCATTCCTCCTCACAGAGCTGGTGTAACTGAGTCAGGGTTGTAGGCCTCCTAGCAAGCACACACTTTTTCAGTTCTGCCCACAAATGTTCTATGGGATTGAGGTCAGGGCTTTGTGATGGCCACTCCAATACCTTGACTTTGTTGTCCTTAAGCCATTTTGCCACAACTTTGGAAGTATGCTTGGGGTCATTGTCCATTTGGAAGACCCATTTGCGACCAAGCTTTAACTTCTCTAGGGTATGGGGCAGCATTCGGAATTTTGGATGAAATGCATGCCCAAATTAAACTGCCTGCTTCTCGGGCCCAGAAGATATGATATGCATATAACTGGTAGATATGGATAGAAAACACTCTAAAGTTTCCAAAACTGTTAAAATAGTGTCTGTGAGTATAACAGAACTGATTTGTCAGGCAAAAACCTGAGAAAAATCCATTCAGGAAGTAGTTTTTTGGGGGTTTTGTAGTTTTCTATTCAATGCCATTACAGTATCRATTGACTTAGGACTCAAATTGCAGTTTCTATGTCTTCCACTAGATGTCAAAAGTCTTTAGAAATTGTTTCAGGCTTGTATTCTGAAAAATGAGGAAGTAAGAGCAGTCTGAATGAGTGGACCCTAAAGTATCACAGAGTTTTTTCATGCYCGAGACCGAGAGAGTGCCTTTCTTGTTTATCTTTTAAATTGACGACGTTATTGTCAGGTTGAAATATTATCGATTATTTAGGCTAAAAACAACCTGAGGATTGAATATAAACATCGTTTGACATGTCTCTATGAACTTTACGGATACAATTTGGATATTTTTGTCTTCCTGTTTTGACTGCGTTTGAGCCTGTGGATTAGTGAAGAAAACGCGCAAACAAAACGGAGGTTTTTGGATATAAAGAGACTTTATCGAACAAAAGGAACATTTATTGAGTAAATTAATGTCTACTGAGTGCAACCATATGAAGATCATCAAAGGTAAGGAATTCATTTTATCTCTATTTCTGACATGTGTAACTGTTCTACTTGGCTGCCTACTGTTTGTAATGAATTTGTCTTGTGGGCTATGTTCTCAAATGAATCGAAAGTATGCTTTCGCCGTAAAGCATTTTTTAAATCTGACACGCGTGGTTGGATTCACAAGAAGTTAATACTTTAAACCTATGTTAAATATAGTTTTGTTTTCTGAATTTCTATAATGAAATATTCTGGATTTGAATTTGGCGCCCAGCAGTTTTCACTGGCTGTTGAGAGGTGGACGCTACCGTCTCACGTGCCCAAGAGAGGTTAACTTCCTGACTAGTGTCTTGAGATGTTGCTTCAATATATCCACACAATTTTCTTCCTCATTGATGCCATCTATTTTGTTGAAGTGCACCAGACCCTCCTGCAGCAAAGCACCCCAACAACTATGAGGCTGTCAACCCGTGGTTCACGGTTCGATATGTGTTCTTTTGGTTTGGCAAGCCTCCCCCTTTTCCCCCACCAGCATAATACTGGTCATTATGGCCGCAAACAGTTAGTATTTGTGTTTCATCAGAACCAGAGGACATTTCTCCTCAAAAAGTACGATCTTGTCCCCATTGCATTGCAAAACCGGTTTAGTCTGGGCCTTTTTTATGGCGGGTTGGACCGCAAGTGCTTCTCCTTGCTAGAGTGGCCTTTCAGGTTATGTCGATATAAGGACTTGTTTTACTGTAGATTATAGATACTTTTTAACCTGTTTCCGTCAGCATCTTCACAAGGTCCTTTGCTGTTTTCTTGGATGATTTGCACTTTAGCACACCAAAGTGCATTCATATCTCTAGGAGGACAGAAACGAGTCTCTTCGCTGAAGCGTGTATGACAGCTGCGGTTTCCCAATGGGTGTTTATACTTGGCATACTATTGTTAGTTGTACAGATGAACATGGTACCTTCAGGCGTATGGGAATTGTTCCAGGATGAACCATACTTGTGGAGGTCTACATTTTGTTTTTGAGAGTCTTGGCTGAGTTTCTTTTGATTTTCCCATGATGTCAAGCAAAGAGGCACTGAGTTGAAGGTAGGCCTTGAAATACATCCACAGGGTACACCTCCAATTGACTCAAATGATGTCAATTGGCCTATCAGAAGCTTCTAAAGCCATGACATAATTTTCTGGAATTTCCAAGCTGTTTAAAGGCACAGTCAACTTAGTGTATGTAAAACTTCTGACCCACTGGAATTGTGATACAGTGAATATAAGTGAAATAATCCGTCTGTAAACAATTGTTGAAAAAATTACTTGTGTCATGCACAAAGTAGAGTGTCCTAACCGACTTGCCAAAACTATAGTTTGTTAACAAGAAATTTGTGGAGTGGTTGAAAAACGAGTTTTAACGACTCCAACCTAAGTGTATGTAAACTTCCAACTTCAACTGTATGTCTTTGCTTTGCAGTTGAACAAAACAAAAACCTCTGAATAATTTACTAAATGTTAGCTTATTCCAAAAAGAAATCCTAAATTGGCCCAGACAATATTATTGGCACCTTCTAGAAGTAGTTAGAAATAATTAGATTTCAAGCAGGGGTTCACCTTTACTTTGGAATTGAATTCACCTGTGGTGAGTTGCAGGTGCCTGCAATATAAAAACCACTCATTCAACCAGTTTAAATAGAGAAAAGGACTAATTCTCCTGTTTTGTGTCACTGTGTGTACCACAATGAGCATGGAGAAATGAAAGAAAACCAGAGAATTATCTGAGGAGGTCAGACATAAGATTGTAGCCAAGCATGTACAATCTCAAGGCTACAAGTCCATCTCCAGAGACCTTGATGTTCCTGTTTCCACCGTACGTAATGTTATCAAGAAGTTTAAGGCCCATGCCACTGTAGCCAACCTCCCTCGATGTGGCCACAAGAGAACTTGATGGAAGATTTCAGCAAAGGATTGTTTCAATAGTGGAGAAAGCACCTTGATCATCTGTCACACAGATTGAAGCTGACCTTCAGACACAAGGTACGGCAGCTTCAACTCGCACCCACCGTCGCCAACTCAATGAAAGAGGGTTATATGGTAGGAGTCCCAGGAGAACCTCACTGCTTAGAGAGAGACATAATAAAGCCTGACTTGTCAAGGATCCCCCTGGTACTACTGCTCATTCTGTTCACCAGCTCCGMAGTTCTACGTCACCCATTACCACCAACCCTGGACTGTCTTGTCTCATTACGCACACCTGGTTTCCATTCCCCCTGATTAGTATATGTATATATGTGCCCTCTGTTCCCCATTGTCCTTCTTGGGCTACCTCATATCCACGTACGGAGTGGAGATGGAGGAGCAACGCGTCAGCGCAGTCAGGTCATGGCCCATCTCCAACTCCGTGAAAGCAGTCCAGCGATTCCTGGGATTCGCCAACTATTTCCAGAGGTTCATCCGGGGCTTCAGTACAGTGGTCGCGCCTCTTACCTCCCTGCTGAGAGGAGGTCCCCAGCTGCTTCGTTGGATGGCGGAGGCAGAAAGGTCGTTGGAGACACTAAAGGCACGCTTCACCACTGCTCCCATGCTGGCACATTCTGACCCCTCGCTCCCCTTCATCGTCAAGGTTTTACTGTCAGGACCTGCCGGGGGAGTAGGAGAATTTTCTACCTTGGGCTGAGTACGGGCAGAATTCCCTCTGCCACTCCTCCACCAACCTCATTCCTTTCCAGTGCGTGTAGGGGGTATCAGCCGGCCCTGGCACCTTGGCATTCGAGCCAGACCGAGGCCCCTGCCATGGACGAGTGATTTCGGGGCGCTAAGGAGACCTGGAACGCTGCTTACATTCGTCTCCAGTGGGCCGTGCGTCGGCACAAGGAACAGGCTGACCGCCACGGCAGTGAGGCGCCTGTTTTCTCTCCAGGCGACCGTGTCTGGCTTTCCACCCGGAACCTGCCCTTCCGCCTGCCCTGCCGGAAGCTGAGCCCACGGTTTGTGGGGCCGTTTAAAGTCCTGAGGAGGGTTAATGAGGTAACCGTTTGCAACTCCCTGCTGATTACCGCATTAAACCGACTTTTCTTGTGTCTCTCCTCAGGCCAGTGGTGCCTGGTCCCATCGCTAAGGTTGGACTCAGTGACGCCCTGCCTCCTCCTCTGGACATCGAAGGAGGTCCACCGTAATCGGTCCATAAAGTCCTGGATTCGTGGCATCGGGCGGGGCGTCTCCAGTACTTCATCGACTGGGAGGGATATGGCCCAGAGGAGCGGTGCTGAGTTCCTGCAGTGGACATCCTGGACACTTCGCTGACCATTTTCAGCGTTGGCACCCTGACCGACACGCACCGCATCCCTGTGATCGGAGGGGGGGGGGGGGTACTGTAACAGATCCCCCCGGTACTGCTGCTCATTCCGTTCACCAGCTCTGGAGGTCTACGTCACCTGCCTTCTAGGCGTCACTGAACTGGATCATTACCACCAACCCCGGACTGTCTTGTCTCATTACGCACACCTGGTTCCCATTCCCCCTGATTAGTATGTGTATATAGGTGTCCTCTGTTCCCCATTGTCCTTGTCGATTATTGTCCCATGTCCATTGGTCTTTGAGTACCTGTGCTCTGTTGTATCAGCGTTTGTGCTACCGGTTATTGTGCACTTGTTATTACGGGTCTCGTCCTGTGTATTAGTTAGAGGTTTACACTTCGCTCTTTTGTTTGGGTTACATCCCTGTGTTATTTATATATATATATTTATATATATATATGTGTTTGTTTTGGGCTTAGTCCCTGTCGTTTTCATGACATACTTTATTTTGGGTGGAGAAATAAAACCCCCTATTACGTATTCCTGTGCCTGTCTCCTATCATTATACAGCGTGACATGACTACAGTTTGTCAAAACACACCTGAACATGCCAAAATCCTTCTGAGAGAATGTCCTGTGGACAGATGAGACCAAATCAGAGCTTTTTAGTAAAGCACACACTCTCTATGTCTACAAAAAAACAAAATGAAGCCTTCAAAGAAAAGAACACCTTCCGTACAGTCAAACATGGACGAGGCACCAGTGATGTTTTGGAGTTGCTTTGCTGCCACTGGCACTGGGTTTCTTGAACGTGTACATGGCATCATGAAATCAGGAGAATACCAAGTCATTTTGGAGTGCTATGTCAGACCAAGTGTCAGAAAGCTGGTTCTCCGTCGAAGGTCTTCCAGCAGGACAATGACCTCAAACACACTTCAAAAAACACCCAGGAATGGTTCAAGACAAAACGCTGGACTGTTCTGAAGTGGCCAGCAATGAGTCCAGATCTAAATCCCATTGAAAACTTGTGGAGGGATCTGAAAACAGCAGTTGGGAGAAGACACCCTTCAAATCTGGGAGAACTGTAGCAGTTTGCACAAGAGGACTAGGCCAAACTGCCAGTACAGAAGCACTTGATTGCAGTTATTTTGACCAAAAGCTGTGCTACCAAATATTAAGTCTAGGGTGTCAGTAATTTTGTCAATGCCATTTCTGTTTATTTTCTGATTTAAATGGATATATTCAGTTCTGAATCAAAAACAAAGGTTCTGTAATATTAACAGTGAAATAAAGAATTATGGAGACCAAATACTTTGGTTAATCTCAACATTTTTTGGGGAAATTTGAAAAAAGTGCAAGGGTGCCAATATCTTTGGCCATGACTGTAACTGGGCAGTAGTTCAGGTGTGATAAAACTAGGGCCTGTAAGACTTGTTTAGTTGATTGTGATGTCAAAACAGCAGAGCAGTGCTTTATCACGGACAGACCTCTCCCCATCTCAGTCACCATTGCATCAATATGTTTTGACCATTTCAGTTTACAATCGAAGGTTACACCAAGCAGTTTAGTCTCCTCAACTTGCTCAATTGCCACATTATTCATTACAAGATTTAGATTAAGTTTAGGGCTTAGCAACTGATTTGTCCCAAATACAATGCTTTTAGTTTTTTTATATATTTAGGAGTAGCTTATTACTTTTCACCCATTCTAAAATGGACTGCAACTCTTTGTTAAGTGTTGCAGTGATTTCACTTTGTGGTAGCTGACGTGTATAATGTTGAGCCATCAGTGTARATAGATACACTGGTAATGTAGGCCTGATAATGTAGGCCCATAGTCTACATTGACTTATTATAGAGAGCAAGTGTTATCAAATCAAATGTTATTCGTCACCTGCACCGAAAAAAAAGTATATATATATATATACTTTGTTATGACAACAAATGATTGCTTGACAGGGGATGCAACTGTTACTAATTGTGTTATTATTTATAACACATTAACAAAGGGTTCTATTAACAGAGGTTTGATTAAATGAAATAGGGATTTGTACGTTGATCTTTTTTCCTAATTCTGCGTCACCACGTCTACTGCGTGTCCCACGTGCAGATGTTTACGCTCCTCGTGCAGAACTACGTCATAGTAACTCGCAGTTGGAAGAAAAACGTTGGAAAGAGGGAAAGATGCGACATCAAAACAACAACAAATTGTCGAACCGAACAAAGGGACAGTTCCTGGACAATATCTCCCGGTTGTCTTTAGACTAACAACATATCAGACACAGTAAAAACAGTATTTCCGAAGGGGGGTTTTGTTCAGAAAAACCCTCCCCCGAATTTCACTGCACGCATCTCTCTGGCGTTTACTGCTTGTAAACAGATCCTCCTCTCTTGACGTCGATGGGAACCGTGGCTCTGCATTGATTGTCTGTAACGTTAGTCGCACAAAGGGAGCCAGCCAACGCATGTAGCAGACAGGTGAGCGAGGCAGGTGGAGCGATGACAAGCCTGGCAACTAACAATAATAATTCGACTTTTACGGCTTTCGTGGCWGTTTTGTTCATATGGATGTAACGTTAGTCGAGCAATTTAACGGGCATATCTTCTTCAACTTGACGTTTGATTTGATGAAATTCTGCGTAACGTTCAGGGGGTAGCTAATCAACTCTCCAAGCTTCTAAACAAAGCGAGCCACGGTTGTTTTTTTGTAATCTTCTCGGTTAGCTAGTCTTTTTAGCCTCAACGACGAACTGTGATAAGGGGTACCGGTATTCGTTTGTGAGCTCTTTAGCTCCGTTTTTACTGGCTGGATGAGATGTCATTCATGATGGAGGATTCTGTAGAGTCGGACTGGGTGGCCGTTCGACCAAATGTTTTCGACGAAAAGGAAAGACACAAATTCGTTTTTATCGTCGCTTGGAACGAGATCGAGGGAAAGTTCGCCATAACCTGCCACAATAGAACAGTACAGAAACGGTCTGCGTTTCGGGATTCGCTCTTGGAAGACGTCGAATGCGACCTCGCATCCCCCGCCACTCTAGCGCCGGAGGCAGACAAACGCAAAACTCCACTAAAAAGTCCCACCAAAAGAAAAGATGACAACTCCGCATTGATTAAAGTTCGATCTAATGTCAAACCGAAAGGGAAAAGTCCGACAAAGAGCCCCATTCGAGAGAATACAGCCGCGGTGGGTGCCTCGTCAATGCCAGCCGAGAGTGTTATCAAAACACTTACGTTAGGGTCATGGGACATCGTGCCCTCTAAGATGACCGACATCGAGGTCTTGGAACCAGCGGATGTCTCTGGGTTGCCTCGCTCCTCGGACGATGGCGACGGAGAGGAGTCGGATAGCAGCCGAGAGGGCTTCAGCTGGGCAGGTCTGTTCGCCTTCCAGGACGTGCGGGCAGCCCACYTCCAGCTCTGCGCTGTCAACTCGGACCTGGAGCCCTGTCTGCCCCCTTTCCCCGAGGAGCAGTCAGGCATGTGGACGGTGCTATTTGGGGCCCCTGAGGTGTCTCAACGGGAGACGGACGCTCTGTGTTACCAACTACAAGTGTACCTGGGCCATGCTCTGGACACATGCGGCTGGAAGATTCTTGCCCAGGTGCTATTTACAGAGAGTGATGACACAGAAGAGTACTATGAGAGTTTGAGTGAGCTGAGACAGAAAGGATATGAGGAGGCTCTCCAGCGGGCCAAGAAACGTCTCCAAGAGGTAAATTTAACTACACACCAATCTCTCAGCACCCATGTGTTTATGGGGAATGGCTAGTCTCCAGACAAAAATAAKATTGCAAGAGTAGCTACATTAATCTTCTACTGCTCAGCATGATAAACACTGAACCAGAATCTGGTTTCACAGGAGACGTAGAATATGGCGATTCTTCTTTAAGCCCAGGAAGAAGCCATTCAACTTGCCATTAACCAGCTTTTCAAGCTTAATAATGTCAAAATAAGTTTGGTACTTATTAAAAAATAGACTTTCATATAAGTGTATGAACGTCATATCAATTTCTTGTTTCTCCCGCACTACACGGAATGCAATAATATTTCATGTAAGTATACCATATAGCGTATGTTTTTACAGGGATTGTATATTTCTAGATAGGCTTTATTTTGTGTATTTTAATTCCAATGCTAGTATGGCAGGAGGTGCAGAAGAGGTGGATTTGGTGCATGCGCACTTGGTCAAAAARAATACTTATATTATTTTCTAACAAGGCATTTTTTCGGTTGCATGTAACTTTTTATTTAAACCTTTTTTGGAAGCACATACAGCTTGACACGCTGCTGAATGGCAAGTTGAACGGCTGCTTTCTGGGCTTAAAGGAGAATCGCTATGTTCAGCGTCTCCTGTAAACCCAGATTATGGTTCAGATAAACACTAGAAAATTGTTGACATTCAATTTAAAAGCAAGATAATTTATTTGAATCCATCATACCACCAGCAGACATTCTGAGTCTCACAATGAAGAATAGTTATTGTTCCACATGTAGGAAAATGCCTGGAGAAATTCCTGACACACTTTACTGTTATTATTTTGTTAATCTGGCATTACTGTACAAGGAACATGTTGATCACTTTGTTTCCCAGTCAAGCTTAAATGCACATGCAGGCCTGTACTTTGAACACACACACAAACACACACATTGTTTCCATTGGCTGATGAGGTCCAAAGTGCATGTCAGGGGCACTCGACCACATGGTCGTCTCTCCCTCTCCTCCCTCTCTTTCTCCACCTTTCCCTTTGTTTTTCTGTAAGCCTCAGAGCAACCATCTGTTGCTCTACACGCCACAGTCCCAGGCCTGTAATATGATCTGGCCCCTGCCATGACACTCCAGTTGGCTGTTTAGGGGAGGGGAGTTCATTGTTACTGTTGGATAATGGGGTAGGGAATCCTCTACACTAGAGTCATGGAGTTTCAGCAAATGTGGTTTGAGAGTGAGAATTTGAATGATAACACCAAAAGTTCCAAACGAGGGACCAAAGAAAGGACAATCAACATTATAGTAACAAAAGCCAGCTCTTATAGGGCTGGATGGGTGAACCTCCTTTAGGGCAGGTCCTACTATCACCCTGTCTGTGTAAGTGCCAGGGGGGAAGGGTGGAAACTGTAAAAACTAACTGTGCCTCCCTCTATCTATATATATCTATCTCTCTCCCTTTATCTCTCCATCCCCTTTTCTTTGTCTTCTCATCTCTCTGTCATTGTTTGATTGTTTGAGTCAGAGACCACAGAACAGCTGGGCAGGCTAGGACAGGGCTAAGTCAGGTCATAACTAACTAACAGGGATAAGAGTATATAAGAATCAATGTTATTCATAAAAACAAGCAGGCTATTGCCTTGGCTTACTCTCACACTCGGCTCTGGTTTATGAGGACTAGGTTGTTTACAGTAGGCTACATCACAGCCATCCTGTCCCGTTACAGGGTAATAAACAAATGATTCTCTTGTAATAGCTCTTTGTCTAAACCTGGACTGAATTGTGTTATATGAAGAGTAGTGATGGGGGGGATCTATACAGTTACATATCAGGATATGATTTTTTTAACCATATATGCCTATCATAACGTATCATTTTGACAATATTGCAAGATTATTTTTTGCGCTAGTTGAATGTACCTGCACCAAATTCCATACTTTTTTCTTCATAGCTTGTTCTCCATCTTCTTTTTTAATAGGGAGCCAATTAGTTTTCAGCACTTTTATTTCCATGACTGATAAACTTGTTTTCCCATGCTCTCTCTTGTCCCTTTGCAGCAGACCAAAACAATCACAGTATCAAATCTCATTCCATATATCATGAGAATTGCAATACGTATGGAATTGACACCTAAGTATTAGTGATGCACCGATATGACATTTTTGGCCAATACCGATATCCAATATTTAAATATATATTTTTTTAGCAGCCTTTTAAGCATTCTAGTACAGTTAAATAGTTAACACACAGACATGGACGCAGCGGTCTAAGGCACTGCATCTCAGTGCAAGAGGCGTCACTACAGTCCCTGGTTCGAATCCAGGCTGTATCACATCCGGCCGTGATTGGGAGTCCCATAGGGCGGTGCACAATTGGCCCAGCGTCGTCCGGGTCTGGCTGGGTAGACCGTCTATGTAAATAAGAATTTGTTCTTAATTGACTTGCCTAGTTAAGTAAAGGTTACACACACACCACACTGACCAAAACGTTATTTTGTTGGCATTTATGTATGTCCCCATTACCAGTAAAACATAATCAAAACCTATTTCTTTCACTTACTTGCTGTTTCGTTGTTCAGTTGTTTCATTCTCAACCAGGATTTCTATGGAACGCCGCTTGGGTCTTTACGTGTCCAAAAATATACTATTTAACACTATTTGACGTGTCAAATAAGTTTGTTGACCAATCAGGACCTGAATATGACAGCACGTCACATAATTTAACGCGTTCATTAATTTTTTACCTAGTATAAGAATAAGGAAAATTACTGCAGTTTCTACTGGTCATTGTTTTCAGGCTGGGTTGTATTGGTGCTAGGTAGGTACCAAGCTAAAGCTAGCTACCCCAGAAGTTGCGGTCTAACAAATGATGCTTTATTACCAAGGCGGTATTATAAACACATAGTTTGTGGCCGGTGTTTGCTTGTTTGCTGACTTTTTTGTACAGCTTTGACAGTGCTACTGTATCTTTTTTGACACGCAAAGACCCAAACGGCATTCCATAGTATGCATGTCGTGAAGCTAATAGCAGTAATGCTATTACTGTGTAACTCCGGTAGGGCAGCATCGGAAAAATAGCACTTGGTAGTGTTAACCGATGCTCGACCAGTCGGCGAAGGCCAACATCACCCACGACAAAGAACGGCTGATTGTCAAGGGCAATGAATTCCATTATCTTGGCTTTAATGGATTTTGCCTTTGAGTTGTCTCGCTGAAATTTTGTTACTCTTTTAAATGACTGCTTGACTTGTTGACTGCTCGATCCACACAGCAGATGTGGTTGGCTAGTTTAGGAATGCTACGTGGCGTCATTACCGTCATGTACCGTCGTTATATAGGTATGCACGTCAGCTTTGACATCGGTTTTGCACATCGGGCGTTAGCTAGACATCCGATATGTTCACCGATATGTCGTGCATCCCTACTAAGTATCGTGAGAATATTGTATCGTGAGGTCCCTGGCAATTCCCAGCCTTTTATTTGATGGAGAAACTTGGATAAGAATGATGGCAGGATGAGGATAAAAATTAGGGATGTAAATCGGTTWGCCATCAAATACATTTTTAATGCTTATCAGTCTATAGGTTAATTTGCATCATTTTGTGGAATTAAATTGGCGCGTGTGTATTTTTGTTAGTCGTCATGCGTTTTATTTATCACACTCGCACAGCATACAGACCCTAGTTTGAAGAGCGGAATAGCCTACCACCTGACAGTGCGAAAGTAGCTCCTCAAAAAGCCTGTAGGCTACTGGAGTGAAGCCCAGTCATTGCGCAACAAATAACAATTCTAAATGAAATCGCGTGTTAAAAACTTTGGTGGCCACGATTTAAAAAGTAGCTATTTTTTATTTCTCAATCTCAACTCGTAAAGCGCCCCACCCATTTGCCATTCGGTTGCATAGGCTATAGCCGGCCTACCATTGACTATCAGCGCGTCACCCACCACTTTGCAACGTGAGCTTGAGGCAGTATAATTGTTTGAAACCTGAACGGTTTACTTCACTTCAAATAATGAGGCATGTCTTACCTTGCTTCAAAGTAGCCTGGCCAAAATCCAACCATAGAAATGTGGAGGCAGTTATTTTATAAAGACTTCCTCATGCCATTTCTTTCCTGTTCTATTGGTTTTCATATCAACTTTCTTTCATTGTCCAGATGCCAAAGGCACAATCCTAGTCATATTAGAAACCCATCATAGTAGTTGCTATTAGAGACCTCCTCTTTCTAAGTTTCTAACAGATGTTTAACTCTGTCAGATATGGAACTGCTCACATTAGGTGTGCAGTTTAGAGCTGTGTTTTCCTGCAAATAAAGTTATTTTGGGCCTAACCTTTTCACCCGCCTTCCCGCCTTGGTACGACTCCAATTGTTAGGCTGGAAACATAAGCATCTCGTCATTATATATACAAATCTCTGATAGTGTTTTCTGTTGGCGAAGTCATTTTACCGGTTAATGAGGTTCAGTTAGTTGGTAGCAAAATTGACGGAAATGTGCATCCTTATAGCAATCGAGTCTATTACTGGAGACATTGTGTGATTCCCTGTTGCTGTGGTGACCTGGTTTGACTCCGTAAGGTGTTACTTCCTCAGAGAGATGGGGAGAGGGAGACACACTGTGTTTTCATATTGTAGGTACTGGCAGGTGTGTGTGGAGGTTGCTGAAAGTGACCTCACATCCTCCGCCACAAACATAATAAAAGTGAGCGTAATCGTGTGTSCCTGTGTGCTCGCGCATGTTTAGTTTTTTTTGCGGGGGATTCCGTGGTTTGATTTTGCTTGAGCTGTAGGGAGTGGTTCGTGGCCCAAGAGAATGCACTACACCACACCTAATAATAATTCACGACAGGCCAGACAGACATCTCACAGAGTAGGACAAAGAGAACTCCTCTCTGAATACAGTGCAGTAAAAGAGGAGGAAACAGAGGGAGAGGAGGCCATTGTATATTAGTAGTGTGGGTTGGTGGTGAAGGCCAAGGACAGAGAGGAGTAAGAGAGCAGCAACTCAATGGACACACAATAGCTTCCTCTGACTGAGGCTGTGGGCTATGATGAGAACGTCACAGCTGATTGAGCTCCGACCTCTGTCAGTCARTGGGTGATGATGTCATTGAGGGAAGACAGTCACTGACTGTGCAGGCCTCCATGCTGATAGTGAGAAGGCCATATGACCAGCTGGGATACGAGTCAGAGAATCACTGGGTTAACTCACTGTGTCCTTATCTCAACCTCTGCCCTGCCTGTCTGCCTGCCTGCACTATGTAAAATGATTCAGTTGTGGGATGCACTGCTTGAGAAGAGAGAGCAGCACTGTGCTAAGGATTTATGGAATAGATTGGAATAGAATGAATAGAGCAATAGTCTTGTTCAATGTCCACACACAATGTGGAAACTTGCCTTTGGCTTCATACACTTTGATCCAGATATTTGCCTAAGCATAACCATCAAAACATCAATAGCACTTGTCAAAAATAACATGGGACTTCAAAAGTAGGCTTCACCATGGAAAATTCAAAGAATGATTTATAGTCTATTAGTTTGTTACCATGAACATTATTACCAGAGGTTATCTGTTCCGAATTTCTGTTCCGAATTTGGGATTTGAAGTTTGATCCGAGTTTTGAGTCAGAGTAACATTAGTTTGTCATAGAAAGGGTTTACAGTAAGCTGGACACTCCCAGTCTGTAAAAGTCATCGAGACTCCTGTAATTACGGCAAACCTCCCTCGCTCCCAGTCCTACACACCCCACTGAGTCTGAGAAGTTTTTACATCTGCACAGCCCAAGATACAGCTTCGATAGCTATCCTAAGCCTTTTCAGCCCTTGTCTGTGGAGTGTTCTTGACGTGAGTGGCGTGCCTGTAGAGGGACACCTCTGGTTGGTTGCTATGGGTTTTAGCCCTGTCGAGTCAGAGCGAATCTGTCCTATATTTCTAAAGGTATTTAATAGGGGTGTAATAGTACACGAATTCGTACCGAACCGTTCGGTACAGGGACCTCGTTTGGGCCAAAATGKATACATTAAAAAATATATATATTTACAAAATAAAAACACTAGGCTTATAGGTTATGCGTACGCTGTGTTGTATGCCTTGAGTATATCTGAGCTGGGAAAAAAACACATTTTGGGCTATTCCGTTAAAACAACTAAAGACTATGCACTAGTGTTGCACAGTATACCGAAACTTCTGAATAACTCACTTGAATAATGCTACACGGCATGTAGAAATGTTGAAAATGTTCATTATTGTTCTCAAAACAATGTCCATACAGGCTAGAACACATTACAATGCAAGAAGATACCGGTAGCTTCCAGCTTGGTAGGCTAKCTATCCTTGCTAGCGCGCAGCTGAAGCCAGCATCAATTCACTATCCCTAGTACTTTGTTTGTGATAATGCAAAATATGCTGATTTCAAAGCTAATTGCCACCAACTTTATTAATTCACATAATCGTTCTCTCTCACATCTCTTCCAAAGATGGTCTATTGCCTTAGCAAACTGCCCCCCTCTTTCCTCGTGAATGACATCATTGCTGTTTAAAGAGAAAGTGTGCACTTGAAGAAATAAGCTACTTCTATGCATATGTTGTTGATCAGTACAATAAAATACACAGCACCTTTGGCAGCTATTAATTACAGCATCGAGTCTGACGCTACAAGCTTGGAACACCTATATTTGGGGAGTTTATCCCATTCTTCTCTGCAGATCTTCTCAAGCTCTGTCAGGTTGGATGGGGAGCGTTGCTGCGCAGATATTTTCAAGTCTCTCCAGAGTTTTATCGGGTTTAAGTCCGGGCTCTGCCTGGGCCATTCAAAGACATTCAGAGACTTGTCAAAATGTGTATGAACCCTGAACATGGCTGCCATAGAATGAAAACTACCATAAAATATGTAAAAATAGGCATCTAGTTGGCACTTTGTGGTTTTTGCACTCAACTGTGTGAAGTTGGAGCTGAGCCAATCAGAGGACTTGGGCGAGAAGAAAAAATCTCTAGCTCTCCTCTCTTGCCCGCCCTCCATAGTCGTAGTACTATCAAAAATTGTGGATAAATGAATAATTTCTTGATCTGTCCTCTTGAACAAGGATATGGATAATATACATCTAGCTGGGTTTTCTATGCATCGTCAAGAACGTACAGCACCGTCAGGTAAGGTTAGGGGGGAGGGATGTGTCTCTTTGTTAACAACAGCTGGTGCGCAATCTCTAATGTTAAGGAAGTCTCTATATTTTGCTCGCCTGAGTCAGAATACCTAAAGATAAGCTACAGACCACACTATTTACCGAGAGAGTTTTCATCTATATTTTTCATAGCTGTCTAGTTATCACCACAAACCGGTGCTGCCACTTAGACCGCACTCAACGACCTGTACAGGGCCATAAGCAAAAAAGAAAATGCACATCCAGAGGCAGCGCTCCTATTGGCCAGTGATTTTTAATACAGGGAAGCTGAAATCCAGCATGTCACCTGTGCAACCAGAGGCGACAACTCTAGACCACCTTTACTCCACACACAGAAACGCATACAAAGCTCTCCCCCGCCCTCCCTTTGGGCAAATCTGACCATAACTGTATCCTCCTGATTCCTGCTTACAAGCAAAAACTCAAACAGGAGGTACCAGTGACTCTTTTAATACGGAAGTGGTCCGATAAAGGTGGAATATATTCCGGGATTCCTCCGATAACATTGAGGAGTTTACCAAATCAGTCACCTGCTTCAGTAACAAGTGCATCGACGACGTTGTTCCCCCAGTGATCGTATGTACATATCCCAACCATAAGTCATGGATTACAGGCAACATTCACACTGAGCTAAAGGCTAGAGCTGCCCCTTTCAAGGAGCGGGACACTAATCCGGACACTTATAAAAAATCACGCTACAACCTCCTACAAGCCATGAAAACAGGCAAAGCATCAATACAGGACAAAGATTGCCCAGTGACGCAAGCCTAACAGATGAGCTAAATAACTTCTATGCTTGGTTTGAGGCTAGCAACACTGAACCATGCACGAAAGCACCAGCTGTTCTCGACGGCTGTGTGATCTCGCTCTCAGCAGCTAATGTAAGACCTTAAGCAGGTTAACATTCACAAGGCTGCGGGGCCAGACGGATTACTAGGACTCGTACTCAGAGCATGCGTTGACCAGCTGGCAAGTGTCTTCACTGACATTTTCAACCTCTCCCTAACCCAGTCTGTAATATCTACATGTTTCAAGCAGACCACCATAGTTCCTGTGCCCAAGAATGCCAAGGTAACAAGTCTATATGACTATTGCCTTGTAGCACTAACATCTGTAGCCATGAAAGGCTTGTCATGGCTCACATCAACACCATCATCCCAGACACACTGGACCCACTACAATTCGCATACCGCCCCAACAGACCAACAGATGATGCTATCTCTATTGCACTCCACTGCCAATCCAACCTAGGTAAGAGGAACACCTATGTGAGAATYATGTTCATTGACTATATCTCCATGTTCAACACCATAGTGCCCTCCTTGCTCATCACTGAGCTCAGGACCCTGGGAATGAACACCCCCACTCTGCAACTGGATCCTGACGGGCCGTCTGCATGTGGTGAGGGTAAGCAAAAACACATCCGCCACGCTGACCCTCAACACGGGGGCCCCTCAGGGGTGCATGATCAGTCCCCTCCGGTACTCCCTGTTCACCCACGACTGCATGGCCACGCATGACTCCAACACCTTCACTAAGTTTGCTGATGACACAACGGTGGTAGGCCTGATCATCGATGACGATGAGACAGCCTATAGGGAGGAGATTAGTGACAACAACCTCTCCCTCAATGTCAGCAAGACAAAGGAGCTGATCGTGGACTACAGGAAACGGACGACCAAGCAAGCCCCCATCCACATTGACGGCACTGTAGTGGAGCGGTTAAAGAGCTTCAAGTTCCTCTGTGTCCGCATCACTGGGGAATTAACTTGGTCCACACACACCAACACAGTCGTAAAAAACGCATGACAACGTCTCTTCCCCCTCAGGAGGCTGACAACATCAGATCCTCAAAAAGTTCTAGAGCTGCACAATTGAGAGCATCTTGACTGACTGCATCACCGCTTGGCATCCGACCGCAAGACACTACAGACTACATCAATGGGGCAGAGCTCCCTGCCATCCAGGACCTCTTTACCAGGCGGTGTCAGAGGAAATGTCACCGGAGCGCTAAGTCTGGGACCGAAAGGCTCCTGAATAGCTTCTACCCCCAAGCCATAGACTGCTGAATAGTTCATCAAATGGCTACCCAGAGTATTTGCATTAACCCTTTTTTGCATGAACTCTCTTGCACTGACTTTATGCACACTCACTGGACTCCCCACACACTACCCACACACTCACACATAAACTCAGCAAAAAAAGAAATGTCCCTTTGTCAGGACCCTGTCTTTCAAAGATAATTCGTAAAAATCAAAATAATTTCACAGATCTTTATTGTAAAGGGTTTAAACACTGTTTCCCATGCTTGTTCAATGAACCATAAGCAATTAATGAACATGCATCTGTGCAACGGTTGTTAAGACACTAACAGCTTACAGGCAATTAAGGTCACAGTTATGACAACTTAGGACACTGAAGAGGCCTTTCTACTGACTCTGAAAAACCCCTAAAGAAAGATGCACAGGGTTCCTGCTTATATGCGTGAATGTGCCTTAGGCATGCTGCAAGGAGGCATGAGGACTGCAGATGTGGCCAGGGCAATAAATTGCAATGTCCGTTCTGTGAAACGCCTAAGACGGCGCTACAGGGAGACAGGACAGACAACTGATCGTCCTCGCAGTGGCAGACCATGTGTAACAACACCTGCACAGGATCGGTACATCCGAACATCACACCTGCGGGACAGGTACGGGATGGCAACAACAACTGCCCAAGTTACACCAGGAACGCACAATCCCTCCATCAGTGCTCAGACTTTCCGCAATAGGCTGAGAGAGGCTGGACTGAGGGCTTTTAGGCCTGTTGTAAGGCAGGTCCTCACCAGACATCACCAGCAACAACGTCGCCTATGGGTACAAACTCACCGTCGCTGGACCAGACAGGACTGGAAAAAAGTGCTCTTCACTGACGAGTCCTGGTTTTGTCTCACCAGGGGTGATGGTCAGATTCGCGTTAATGGTCGAAGGAATGAGCGTTACACCGAGGCTTGTACTCTGGAGCGGGATCAATTTGGAGGTGGAGGGCCTGTCATGGTCTAGGGCGGTGTGTCACAGCATCATCGGACTGATCTTGTTGTCATTGCAGGCAATCTCAACACTGTGCGTTACAGGAAAGACATCCTCCTCCCTCATGTGGTACCCTTCCTGCAGGCTCATCCTGACATGACCCTCCAGCATGACAATGCCACCAGCCATACTGCTCATTCTGTACGTGATTTCCTGCAAGACAGGAATGTCAGTGTTCTGCCATGGCCAGCAAAGAGCCCGGATCTCAATCCCATTGAGCACCTCTGGGACCTGTTGGATCGGAGGGCTAGGGCCAGGGCCATTCCCCCAGAAATATCCGGGAACTTGCAGGTGCCTTGGGGGAAGAGTGGAGTAACATCTCACAGCAAGAACTGGCAAATCTGGTGCAGTCCATGAGGAGGAGATGCACTGCACTACTTAATGCAGCTGGTGGCCACACCAGATACTGACTGTTYCTTTTGATATTGACCCCCCTTTGTTCAGGGACACATTATTCCATTTCTATTAGTCACATGTCTGTGGAACTTGTTAAGTTTATGTCTCAGTTGTTGAATCTTGTTATGTTCAGAGGTCGACCGATGTATGATTTTTCAACGCCGATACCGATTATTGGAGGACCCAAAAAAACGATACCGATTAATCGGCCGATTTAAAAAATAAATAAAAATAAAATAAACACAAAAAAAATAAATGTATTTGTAATAATGACAATTACAACAATACTGAATGAACACTTATTTTAACTTAATATAATACATCAATAAAATCAATGTAGCCTCAAATAAATAATGAAATGTGTTCAATTTGGTTTAAATAATGCAAAAACAAAGTGTTGGAGAAGAAAGTAAAAGTGCAATATGTGCCATGTAAGAAAGCTAACGTTTAAGTTCCTTGCTCAGAACATGAGAACATATGAAACCTGGTGGTTCCTTTTAACATGAGTCTTCAATATTCCCAGGTAAGAAGTTTTTAGGTTGTGTTATTATAGGAATTATAGGACTATTTCTCTCTCTACGATTTGTATTTCATATACCTTTGACTATTGGATGTTCTTATAGGCACTTTAGTATTGCCAGTGTAACAGTATAGCTTCCATCCCTCTCCTGGCCGCTACCTGGGCTCGAACCAGGAACACATCGACAACAGCCACCCTCGAGCAACGTTACCCTATGCAGAGCAAGGGAACAACTACTCCAAGTCTCAGAGCGAGTGACATTTGAAACGCTATTGCGCGCACCCCGCAACTAGCTAGCCATTTCACATCGGTTACACCCAGCCTAATTTCGGGAGTTGATAGGCTTGAATACATAAACAGCAGAGCTGCTGGCAAAAAGCACGAAAGTGCTGTTTGAATGAATTCTTACGAGCCTGCTGGTGCCCACCATCGCTCAGTCAGACTGCTCTATCAAATCATAGACTTAATTATAACATAATAACACACAGAATACGAGCCTTAGGTCATTAATATGGTCGAATCCGGAAACTATCATCTCGAAAACAAAACATTTATTCTTTCAGTGAAATACGGAACTGTCCGTATTTTATCTAAACGGGTGGATTCCATCAGTCTAAATATTCCTGTTACATTGCACAACCTTCAATGTTATGTCATAATTACGTAAAATTCTGGAGCCAGGCGGCCCAAACTGTTGCATATACCCGACTCTGGCGTGCAATGAACGCAAAAAGAAGTGACACAATTTCACCTGGTTAATATTGCCTGCTAACCTGGATTTCTTTTAGCTAAATATGCAGTTTAAAAAAAATATATACTTCTGTGTATTGATTTTAAGAAAGGCATTGATGTTTATGGTTAGGTACACGTTGGAGCAACGGCAGTCCTTTTTCGCGAATGCGCACCGCATCGATTATATGCAACGCAGGACACACTAGATAAACTAGTAATATCATCAACCATGTGTAGTTATTATGATTGATAGATTGTTTTTTATAAAGATAAGTTTAATGCTAGCTAGCAACTTACCTTGGCTTCTTACTGCATTCGCGTAACAGGCGGGCTCCTCGTGAGGCAGGTGGTTAGTAGAGCGTTGGACTAGTTAACTGTAAGGTTGCAAGATTGATCCTGAGCTGACAAGGTAAAAATCTGTCGTTCTGCCCCTGAACAAGGCAGTTAACCCACCGTTCCTAGGCCGTCATTGAAAATAAGAATGTGTTCTTAACTGACTTGCCTAGTTAAATAAAGGTATAAAAATAATAAAAATCGGCGTCCAAAATTACCGATTTCCAATTGTTATGAAAACTTGAAATCGCGCCCTAATTAATCGGCCATTCCAATTAATCGGTCGACCTCTAACACACACACACACACACTTTTACACTTCACATGCGCTTCTGCTACTCTGTTTATTTTCCGTCCTGATTGCCTAGTCACTTTTACCCCTACTTACATGTACATATTACCTCAGCTGCATCGTACCCCTGCACATTGATTCGGTACCGGTACTTCTTGCATATAGTCTTGTTATTATTATCTATTGTGTTACTATTTTTACTCTGCATTGTTGGGAAATGGCTTGTATGTAAGCATTTCAAGGTAAGGTCTACACCTTTTTTATTCGGCGCATATGACATTGATTTTGATTGCTTGATCTAGCTCTGCCAACAGTAGGCTTCTAATGATGTGAGGATAGTCAGTTCACCAATGACAACAAGGCATGTTGAATGAATGGCAGTCTAGTAGCCAGACCTAACATGATGGATTGTCAGTGTGGAGATCTGAAACAAGCTCATATAGGCCTAGTTCAATTGTTTTGTGTAGCCGCAGCTAACGTGTACTATAGCCTAGCCTGCCTGTTAAGTGCTGTTTTGCTGCTAGCTTCTCTCTACATGTGATTTCTCTTCACACTTTAGTTAGCTTACATGCTATTTAGATAGTAATCCAGTTTAGAACAATATTCAAGCAGGATACATATGTTTTCTATGTATTGTGTTGGTCAAGTATTGTATTGTTCACTATGAAACATTAGTTAGTTGTGCATTTATATTGCCTTTTAGTCTGAGCTGCTCCAGTAATTTCATTTTTCTGTATTGTTACAGTTTTACACCGTTTCAACTATAAAACTTGAGGTTTATGGAAAGCCTATCCCTGACTGGTTCAGTTCTTCATTGGAGTTTGGCTGGCTGTCAAATGATGGTTGCATACACCTTAAGGAGGACAGTACAACAGTCTATAACCTACTATTACTACTGAGACCGTCTTCTGCCAACGTCATTATCAGGCAAAAAAAATGTGTATTTGCCTATGATTTGAGCAGTGTAGGTGTCGCACGCGCCGTTGTGGGGTCCGCAGGGCCTGGGGTGCTGCCGCCGTGCTGAAGTGGTACTCCTAAAAGTTCTTCAAGGTTGGCAGGTCTGTGTCCACTGTGTATTGTTAATGGGGAGTTAACATGGCTGCSATAGAATGTTGAAGTGTCATGTAKATTTATCATAATGCAGAAACCACATTGGCCCGAATCTCTGAGTGCGCATGGCTCTGCTTGCTGATGTGTTTTGCTATTTGCTGCCAGACCCATATCTATATTTTACGGTGTCCACAATCTTTGCCCAGAGTGGGTGAAAACGCATTTTGGCGATTTAAATTGAACTTATGTTATAAAATACATTTTACCAAGACAAATATGATTATTCATGTTCTTAATTGTTCAGTGGGTCCTTTCTCTAACATATCATGAACATTATATACAAAAAGTTCGATTTCGTAACCTAATACAGCCGATAATAAGCACCGAGCTCTGTTGACATAGCAGCGCAGGTTTCCCGTAACAACTTTTGAGGATTTTACATTTTGTGCTAGTATCCAAGTACCTGCCCTGTATTGACCCCCTAAAGGCCAATGGGCTACAGTTAGCTGTTAATAGCAACTTAGCTAGCTAATGTGAGCTATGCACATCTTCCTCTGACATGCTACATGACAATACATGTTATCTTGACATATTTAGCTTGCTACAGTATCATTCCCCTTTCATCTGTGGTATCATAGCTAGCCTGGCTCGCTAGCATTATAAAATAATGTTGTATAAGTAGCTACTAACTAGCTAGTACCAGCTATGTTCTTAGCTAACGTACTCACCAACACCAGTGGTTTGATGGCTGACAGGCAGCAGAAGTGACGGATGTGTCGGATGTAATCCATTCCTGGCAATATTGTTGAAATCCATTGGAAGTTTGCACCAACTTATATGGAAGCTCATTTTCACTCCTATTTGCTGAGTGAAATGTGCGTGCGCTGCACCTATATGCAGACTTGACGACAAATGCCCACATGGCAGCTGGGGGCGGACCACAACATGTTGTCTCTGGGAAATTGGGCATCATGGAAAAAATGAGTATGTAAATAATCCGTACCCAACTCTCCTCCAGTAAGTAGTGACAAACTCACTTACAAACTCTGTTTGGGCGAGACTCACTATGACAAATTATCCTATTTACACTTTCTAGTCAATTTTGTCACTATAATTAATGTTTCTGACTCATCAATTCCACATAGAATCAACTTTTCTGGTTTTAAACGGCCTAAGGGGCAGTTGGCCTCACCATTACTAGCATTTTTGGGGGGGTATGATCTTTGGCCCTCTGTAACTTTCTCACTCATCATCATTCACAATGAATTCATGATTATCCACAATCATAGTAGCATGCACATTCATTTAGAAGTGTTCACAAACATCTGCTATTCTTACTTACAATAAAAGTGACTCCAAAATGACAATACATTATTCACCATGTACATCCTATTCGACAAAACATAATACGAAACAACCAAAACAAGCTGTACATTTTTAGAGTCAGAAGCTTGATGTAGTCATTGTGTGCAAGGAATACTGGACCAAATACTACACTTTTGACTGCTTTAATACACTATATTATAATATATATATTATAAATATAATACACTAATACACACAGACTGATTTCCAACTCTGACTCCCTGTATCAAAACTCAAAATTCTTCCTCGTTTTGGAAGAAACAAGCCTGAAACCTTGATCAAAGACATTTGACATCTAGTGGAAGCCATAGGAATTGCAATCTGGGAGCTGTAATTGCATAGGACCCATAGCTTTCCATTGTAAGAACATGGGATCTCCCCAAAAAATTCTGGTGTTTTTTTCTTTGGATTTTGTCCTACCATATCAATTGTGTTATAGTCTCATACATTATTTTTACATTTTTACAAACTTCAAAGTGTTTTCTATCCAATGGTACCAATTATATGCATGTCCTGGCTTCTGGGCCTGAGTAACAGGCAGTTTACTTTGGGCACGTCAGTCATGCGGAAATTCTGAAAAAAGGACCCTAGCCRTAACAAGTTTTAAGGACAACAAAGCGAAGGTATTGAAGTGGCCATCACAAAGCCCTGATCTCAATCCTATAGAACATTTGTGGGCAGAACTGAAAAAGCATGTGCGAGCAAGGACGCCTACAAACCTGACTCGGTTACACCAGCGCTGTCAGGAGGAATGGTCCAAAATTCACCCAACTTATAGTAGGAGGCTTGTGGAAGGCTACCCGAAACGTTTGACCCAAGTTAAACAATTTAAAGGTAATGCTACCAAATACTAATTGACCCACTGGGAATGTGATGAAAGAAATAAAAGCTGAAATAAATTATTCTCTACTATTATTCTGACATTTCACATTCTTAAAATAAAGTGGTGATCCTAACTGACCTAAAACAGGGAATTTTTATGAGGATTAAATGTCAGGAATTGTGAAAAACTGAGATAAAATGTACTTGGCTAAGGTTTATGTAAACGTCCYACTTCAACTGTATAAAGTGCTTTCATTTCTAAATTGCAAATCGGATGGAAAATACCCTAAAATATGATGTTACATTCTATACTGTCACCTCAGATGAAACATTTGATCTGAAATCCAAAATGCTGGAGTATAGAGCCAAATATAACATTTTAGCATCACTGTCCAAATACATACGTAGAGGAGTGTACACCCATATACAGCTAGTGAAATGATGAGTACAATACAGTGTATGTTGTTACACACACACACACACACACACACACACACAGCTTTGTGGAAGGTGTTGCAGCCTTGTTCCCTTACGACTGATTTTGTAATGGCGGACTCATTTTATGTAACTCATAAATAGTTGACATCTTAACTCGATAGGGAGGTGTTCTTTAAAAGAAAGGACTGGTGTTTCCCATCATAGGAAAGGTGTTTCCTGCCTGCCAGGCCTACTGGCATTACACTATAGCAAGACGAGGCAGATTTCACACGGACAGACTGAAAGAGTTCGGTTTGATAATAGGCCTAGAACGGATATCCGAGCCCCCAGCCAATCAATGCTGTATGTCGAGAAGAGATAGCCAATCCCTGTGATGATTATGTTAGCGCTGACCTGAGATCAAGTAACACACACACACACACACACACACACACACACACACACACACACACACACACATGGTCGGGAGTGCTCCCAGGGCTGTAATTACACTCAGCCGCCTCCTGCCTTAATCACACCTGGGTCAGAGGTCACAGGAAATTATGTCACTCACCAGACAACATTTTCCATTCTTGCCCCGAAGGTTGCATTGTTCCCACTGTGACAGGATTTGGTCATTTGTGCCTATGGGCAACTTGTACCTTCCTACTAAATCAGCTCTGCTGCTACTGTAGCTCCCTCTCAGCCAGCCCACTCTTACAGTAGCTAAGGTGTTTCTCTGGAGCTCTCAGCAGCTGCAGGGGTAGACAGTCAGCTAGTGCAGGGCTGGCCTGTCTGTGGTTACCATGGAGATGCCTGGCCAAGGTAAACAGTAGGAGCAGTGTTGGAGCTGAATCGAACAGTGTCTGTCTCTAGCCTCTGGTCCCTAGAGTGGACTTGTGTCTCTCTGTGTGTGCGTGTGGCTATGGAAAGCCTGGCTAGGGTTAACAAATAAGAGCCCCTATTCATCGGATCTACAGCTCCTCCACTGTTTTCAATCCACACCAGACAGAGCAGAAGAGTACTGCTAAGGCTATTCACTGCTTAGATAGGCTGGTTATACATTTACACATTCAATGTTATCCCTGGGAGAACTTAGGGAGAGTTGTACTGTATGAATTGAAGCGAGTGGTTCCTAGGCTAGTACATGATTCATTTGGTGGTTGTGAGGTGTGGACAATGGTTACTTTGATAGTGTTATCAGGGAAACAATGCTATAGTTGTGTGGACTCCTGGACATACAGTATGTTCTGTATCAGCAGCAGTTGCTGGTTTTCTCTCTCTAAWTGATATTGAATGGATTTTTATGATATGGCCACACACCTACACACTAGGGGTGTAACGGTCCGCGTATTCTCACTGAACCGTTCAGTACGGGGAACTCGGTTCGGTCTGCACTGAACCTGAATAAAATATCTGACAATTAAAAACGCTAGGGCTATAGGCTATGCCTACGCTACATTGTATGCCTCGAGTAAAGCTGAGCYGGCTTTTTTTCCCTTCAGGCTATGCTCAGGTTCTAATCTTAATGGGCTCATTTCAAACTGTCTTTTTGTGAGGCGCAGCCGGGAACTAGTTCTGTACGATGGCGAGTGGTGGGATTGTAAACCAGGAGGATTCTCCACCATTGGAGATTAAAACAGTTTGGGGCCATTTAGGCTTCCCTGTAGATTACAACGACAATGGACAGAGAGAGTACGTCTCCACTGGTCAATGAGAATAGCCTACGCAGCTGCCAACACCTCAAACACGTTGACATATTTACGCCGACATCACACCAGTATTCTTACTACCGGAGCAAGATGGAAACGCAAAAAAACAACAACACAACACCGTCTCCCATCTGCATTCAAGCAGCCCCTAGCAGCTGATTCTGACCGGGCCAAACAAATTACAGGAGCGATACATACGTATGTTTATAGCCGTGGAAATGCGCCCATTCTTGATGGTTGAGCAGAATAGGGGGTTGTAGCACCACGTTATGCCCTCTCGCACCCATTTCAGTAAACAGTTAGTACCTGCTCTATATACGGTGAACAGAAAAAATAAACGCAACAATTTCAAAGATATTACTCAGTTAGTTCTAATAAGGAAATCAGTCAATTGAAGTAAATTCATTAGCCATAATCTATGGATTTCACATGACTGGGAATACAGATATGCATCGGTTTGTCACAGATGCCTTAAAACAAAAGGTAGGGGCGTTGATCAGAAAACCAGTCAGTGTCTGGTGTGAACACCATTTGCCTCATGCAGTGCGACACATCTCCTTCGCATAGAGTTGATCAGGCTGTTGATTGTGGCCTGTGGAATGTTGTCCCACTCTTCAATGGCTGTGCGAAGTTGCTAGATATTGGCGGGAACTGGAACACACTGTGGTACACGTCGATCCAGGGCATCCCAAACATGCTCAATGGGTAACATGCTCAATGGGTGAGTATGTAGGCCATGGAATAACTGGGACATTTTCAGCTTCTAGGAAATGTGTATAGATCCTTGCGACATGGGGCCATGCATTATCATGCTGAAACATGAGATGATGGCGCCGGATGAATGGCACGACAATGGACCTGAGGATCTCGTCACGGTATCTCTGTGCATTCAAATCACCATAGATAAAATGCAATTGTGTTCATTGTCCGTAGCTTATGCCTGTCCATACCATAACCTCACCGCCACCATGGGGCACTCTGTTTACAACATTGACATCAGAAAACCTCTCGTCTACACGGCGCAATACACGCTGTCTGCCATCTGCCCGGTACAGTTGAAACTGGGATTAATCTGTGAAGAGCACACTTCTTCAGCGTGCCAGTGGCCATCGAAGGTGAGCATTTGCTCACTGAGGTCAGTTACGACGCAGAACTGCAGTCAGGTCAAGATCCTAGACGACGAGCACGCAGATGAGTTTCCCTGAGACAGTTTCTGTAGAAATTCTTCAGTTGTGCAAACCCACAGTTTCATCAGCTATCTGGGTGGCTGGTCTCAGACGATCCCGCAGGTGAAGAAGCCCGATGTGGAGGGCCTGGGCTGGCGTGGTTACACGTGGTTTGCGGTTGTGAGGCTGGTTGATCACACTGCCAAATTCTGTAAAACAACGTTGGAGGTGGCTTATGGTAGAGAAATTTACTTTAAATTCTCTGACAGCAGCTCTGGTGGATATTCCTGCAGTCAGCATGGCAATTGCACACTCCCTCAACTTGAGACATCTGTGGCATTGTGTTGTGTGACAAAACTGCACATTTCAGTGGCCTTTTATTTCCCCCGCACAAGGTGCACCTGTGTAATTAATGATCATGCTGTTTAATCAGTTTCTTGATATGCCACATCTGTCAGGTGGATGGATTATCTTGGCAAAGGAGAAATGCTCACTAACAGGGATGTAAACAAATMTGTGCACAAAATTTGAGAGAAATATGCTTTTTGTGCATATGGAACATTTCTGGGATCTTTTATTTCAGCTCATGAAACATGGGACCAACACTTTACATGTTGCGTTTATATTTTTATTCAGTATATTTTGAAGCGCTACAGACACGCCCCTTTATTAGAGACACAGAAGTGCACATATTTTTSTCTTTGTAAGAAAACATTATAGCATAGGCCTATAAATGTCTGAGCCCTGTTTATATATGGATTTCACAGGCATTTTCCACTTGATTTTAGTGTTGTTGTTAATGAGTAATCGTGTGTTTTCATTGAAGAAAATCCAAAGTGTTAATCCTGATGGTGCTCTCACCAGGCATTATATGACTAATGATCATATATGGAGTCAGGAATACCAACACTTAGGATTTTCTTAAAGAAGCCAAAATGAACTACAGTAACTGTTGGCATTTCATTTTCCACACACACACACACACACACACACACACACACACACACACACACACACTTACACATGCTCACACACATAATCATGCTTATGCACTGACTGCACAAATACTCGATCCTTTTCATTTTACTAGTACTGTAACATTTGGTAAATACGTATTGTAATTTTTTTCTCCAGCTGTTGAAAGAGCTCTTTGTTGAGGCAGCCATTATGAAATGGTCTGGAGTCTGGACTGAGACTTGGGCCACCACACACACACTCTGATGAATCAACGCTGCTACTAGTCTCAACAATATTAGCTATTCCTGAACGTTATTAGCACCTCTCCTATAGCACCTTATTCAGAAGCACAGAAGAAACACAAGTTCTTCAAACCATGTTCCCCATTTTCCTATTTTCTTTCTTTGGTACAGGCCTAGCCGTCTAGGCCTACCCGAATCCTCCTAACCCTGTCTTGATGCTGTAACTTTTTAAAATATTTTAGTTGCTTTGATGTTTTTCTGAATTGCTAAATGATCTTGTTTTCTGTAGCTGCTGGAGAGGCACCGGGCCATGGAGAGTATGGTGGAGCTGCTGCAGGTCTATCCAGAGGAGGACGAGGCCTACGGAGAGTTACTGGAGGCTACAACACAACTCTACCACTACCTACTGCAGCCCTTCAGAGACATGAGAGAGCTGGCCATGCTGCGCAAACAGCAGATCAAGGTAACAAATCCAATCCAATTGTATTTGTCACATGCGCCGAATACGACAGGTGTAGGTAGACCTTACCGTGAAATGCTTACTTACAAGCCCTTAACTAACAATGCAGTTCAAGAAATAAAGTTGATAAAATATTGACTCAATAAACTAAAGTAAAAAAAAATCTAATCAATGAAAAAGGAACAGAATAAATGTACATAACAATAAGGAGGCTGTATACAGGTCAATGTGCGGGGGTACAGGTTAGTTCAGGTCATTTGTAAAGTGACTATGCATAGATAGTAAACAGCAAGTAGCAGCAGTATAAAAACAAGGGGGGGGGGGGCTCTATGTAAATAGTCTGGGTGGCCATTTGATTAGTTGTTCAGCAGTTTTATGGCTTGGAGGTAGAAGCACTGTATACACACACACACTGTACACACACACTGTACACACACACTGTACACACACACACACACACACACACACACACAGAGACACATTAGCTGCCTCTGACTGGCAGTCTGGGCTAAGGTCAAGGTTAGCGTAGCAGTGGGCCTAAAGCCCTTTGACAGACAGCAGCATACACTAATACCCAGTATTTCTTAAGTCCTATCTAATGACATTAGGGTTAGCTCCTGGTGGGTAACTGGACTAGACGGCAGAGATAGCGGGAGTGCAATGAATGTGGAAGTGCAATAAATGACAGGTGAGTTTTAAGTTGTTCCCTCTCTAATGGCTAAGCTGATTCTAGAGCTATGGTGAAGGCTAACCTCTTCCCACAATATGATGGGCAGTCGTGTGTGTATGGGGGTTGGGGGGGTAGAGGATCAGATCAGCTAGAGAGGCTTTCCCCCCTTCAGTCCGCCTGCCTCCCTGCCCAGAGCAGCTTAACCTACAGTATTAGTACAGCAGTTTGTACTCAGCCTCTAAACCAGACCAGCCTGGAATACTGCAGTCTCAGCAGACGCCTCTCCTCTCACTCTCCCCTCTCCCCTTCCCTTCTCGTTCACCCTCTGTTGTGTTAGTGAGGGTGTTGTGTGTTATTTCAGTCATCTCTTGTGAGGGTCCAGTCTGTAGCTCGTAGTCATGGCGTTGGGGGTGATTTCCCACTATTTGCCTTTTCCCCACACCACATTCCTCACCCAGCATGGATGTCTGTGGTGCTGCGTTGGTCTCACACACACACACACACACACACACACACACACACACACATAGATGACTGTGTGTGAGGGGTGTTTCTTCAGAACACAATGCAGCATTATGAGCTTCGGATAGGACCTGGTTCCCGGTAGATACACATCTAGGATCAGTTTACCTTTCGAAATCTTTACACAAACCATTAGGGGGGAAACGATGAACTGATCTTGAATCGGCATCTAGGGCGTCTTAATTCTACTCTCATCGTTGCTCGCTGTGTCTGGGCTCACTTATTAAGCTTTCCAACACTGTGAAACATGAAGGAGAGATCTAGTCTCTGGGCTCGTTTGATAATCCTGCCAGTATGGTCAAAGCTGCTCCACTGATCTGCTCTCCTCTAGTATGCCTGCCAGATGTCCAGAACCTGGAGCAATGATATGGCTCAGTAATCCTGCCTGCCTACTGGGTTGCAGCAGACTCTGAACACCGGAGACAGCGCTTAGTGGGCTTGCTGGTAGTCTTTTGTTAATTAAACCCCCTACAATATGAATTCAAATATKTTTGTTTGCTCACGTTGTTTGTAGGAGGAGCTAGAGTACTGTACATTCTATCCACCATATAAATCCTGAATTGTTTAATTATTTAATAGTGATGGGGGGGYAAAGTTGTTAGTTACATATCGCAATATTATTATTAAATGTTTTTGCTAGGTAGCGTTAGCTAATGCTAGTCGACTGTACCTGCGGCAAAACTTCATCCTCTAGCTTGTTCTCCATCTTTTTAAATAGTGAGCCATGTTTTCAGCACTTCTATTGCCATTGCTGATCAAAACTKATTTTCTCATGCTCTCTCTTGTCTCTCTGCAGCAGACATGGAGAGAACAATATGTTTGAAACATGAAATCGCAATATCGAATCGCAATACATAGAATCGTAAAAATCACATGTCGTATCAGCACCTAAGTATCGTGATATTGTATCATGAAGCCCCTGGCAATTCCCAGTCCTATTACTTCATGTCTGTGGTTTCCACACGCTAGTTCTTATTTGTGACGACAACAGCAAAATGTTCCCTAAGCTTTGCTATATGGTGAGCTAAGTAGATCGATCAGTCTAGGATAGTTGGTCAGTAGGTCTATTTGAGGCTATAATGGTGATTCAGCCCAACCACCTGTTGCCCTGAGGGGAAACCAACTGCTGGAAACAAAGCTGTATGCAAATTAACACAAATATCAGACGGGCCAGTCAGTTGGTTGGTCGTTTGGATGTTGGTTGTRGCTTGGTTTCTCATAAACTGATGAGTCAGTAGAACAGCCCTACATTATACAGCTGGGAGGGGGAGTGTGTCACTGAGAAAAGGGTGAGGGAGAGGAGAAAGGGGAAATATAGGGTATTTGCATGTGCTCTGCATTGTCCTTGATGTTCAAGTGTGTAAATGTTGCGAGTAAGGTGAGGCGAGAATTGTCACGTGGACAGATGAGGGTAGGCTAGGTAGTCTTTCAATAGACTACTATCAGTGCCCCAAAGGAGATGAGAGCCACCTACCTGATACAGTTATAGCCTCCTCTTACCTCCTGGGAGTGTGAAGACACACACACACACTGCACTGATGCCAATTGTCCTAGGACCTAGTGGAAGGTGTAAATGAATCCTGTCACCTCTTTGAAGGGAGGAGCTGACAATGGGTTAAGCTATACAGTGCATTCGGAAGGTATTCAGACCTCTTAAATTTTTCCACATTTTGTTACGTTTCAGCCTTATTCTAGAAAGGATGAAATAAAACAGAATACTTTCCGAATGCACCGTTATTTAGCTGGTTGTACGAGTAGACGGGAGATATACRCTTATGATGAGAAGTTGGGAACAGTATCCATTTCACATGGTTCTTTTCTTTCTGGAACCTTCTGAACTAGAGATGTGAAGACTGTAGGCTTGGGCGGAATGCCATATGCCGGGGTATTTGGAAATAGCCACGGATGGTTTTRCTATACCGTTGAAACTATTTKTTTTGAAGTTTTTCAGTACGTTTCTTGACTTGTAAATACCTGCAGTCAACTTGTCCAATTTGTTAGGAGATGAAGCAAATTGCGTTCTTCATTTCACGTGTCACATTATTTTACATTATGAAGCTTACCGTAGTTCCCCAGAACAGTTGAGCCAGTCACGTGTTTGCTTGTAAATAGCACAACGGGGGAAAGCGGGAGCAGGTGAGTTCAACTGTGTGTTGACAGGGGTTGCGTTTTATGTMTTTTTTTTMRTSCATCAATAGAGTGATCAGGGTCGTGCAACTCTAGTTTTCCTTCACAGAAAATACATTCGTGCAACACATTCGTCAGAAAATAGCTACATTTTCATCGGATGACAACGGAAGTTCAAAACGATTTGGCTGGCAGCCACACAAGTAAATGAGCTTACAATGAAAATCAAGGAATTTTTTACTCCTAATGTTTTGCAAAAAATTATTCTGCCCGTTCATGAATTCTCATCCGAGTGAAGTGCAACTGAACCCAGCAAATATTACAATAAGATGCTTTTAGATCTGCATTTACAGAACCCAGCGAGAAAAAAATAAAATAAATCTGCGTGAAGAACGCAGAATTCTGCATTAACGCGACCCCCAAGTTTAACTTGCTAAGTGACTGAAAGACGGGGCATCATATAGTGTTAGCTTTCTGCGATGTTTGAGAAATCTGTACAGCTGACACTGCCATCTTGATGTCCTTTTTCACCTCGCTTTTCTCGGCCCATCTGCTCCTCCCCCTCTCTTCTCCGAGCAGAGCAGGCAGGCCTGTTGCCCTAGCGACTCCAGGCTCCACACAGACACAGCGTGTACACATGCTTCTCCAGAGCCAGTACTGTTCTTCCTTCAGACTAGCATGCGTCAAAACTTTGTTCATTTGCACCATGTCTCTCGTTCACATTCACTTGTAAATGTCCAAACTCACAAAATATTACATTRGGTAGCTCCTACCTATATATGTATAGCTTTATGAGCTGGATTGCCTGTCTTTGCAATTCATTTATTTTGATTTGTGCTCGTTAGCATATTTAGCTAGCAGACTCCATGGAAATTCGCTATTATTTGTGCTCATTTTGTTAGCTTTCTTGTAGATGCCCAATGGGCTTTTTTTGTGTGTTTATTTGGCTCCCTCTTGTGTACTAACCGGTAATACCGTAAATCCCGGGATGAGCGAAGGACGGTCTGACGATATGAAAATCTGGATAGACCCCAAACCGAGAACCCTGCAGTCCATGCAGGCTTTTGTTCAAGCCCAMCACTAACTCACCTAATTCAAGTCATCAACCAAACATGGTCTTCAATTTCGACAACATTTACTTTCATCAGATATGTTAGAGCTGGGCTGGAACAAAAGCATGCACACACTGCGTCCCACGAGCACTGGAGTTGCCCACCCCTGGGCTGAACCCTGTCAACATGCCAAAAGGAACAGGCGAAAGAGGGAACAGATGAATAGATTAATGAAGGGATGAAGTGGATGGGTGTCCGGGACAAAGGAGAGCAGGTATAGGATGAATGATGCATTGTGGGTCAGCCCTATCTTGTGTCGGAGTGATGCAGCATGGGTATTCTGTTACAGCCAGGTTCAAAGGGCYTACATTAATAAGTCATGTTGCTTCTGTAACCTATGAAATGGTGGCTAAGTACCATAGTTAGTAGGTAGAACCTAAAAGGCGTGTATGATAAAAAGTGTGTGTGTGCGCGCGTGTGGTGACGTTCCCCACTCCCGTAGATGATAGAAGGCTGTTTTAGGCGTCTGTGATAAGGACTGTGACACTGGTCTATCTCTGTAGTTATTTCAGCCTGTGACCCCCTGGCCCTGGTAACAGACCTGGCTGTTATTCCTGCCTCACTCACTCTGACACCAGCTGTCTGGAGCTGCAGATTACAGAGTGGGCTGTAGAGGAGGTGTGGAAAGATGGACAGAAGGATGGAGGTGTAGTGTAGTACTGTATGCGGAGAGAGGCAGCGTCAGTGTGTGTATAATTTAGTGGTGTAGGGTTAGGTCATGGCTGTATAGGGTGTCGCGTCTGAGATGAGACCATGACACAGCACAGCAACCAGGAAGTGACAGAAGAAAGGGGGGGGCTAACTGGACCAGGTGGCAGACTGGCCAGAGGACAACACTAAAGCTCTCTGGCATCATCACATTCACTATTCTTATATGTCATTGTTCAATTCTCAGCAACATTCTATTCCAATACTGTATTCTATTCATACTTATTTCTCACATATAMCCTTTTCACTACAAGAACACCTAACAAGAACCAAATTCCTTAATGAGAGGGGGCAGCACTGAGCAAGCCTGCAACMTCACTTKCRGGAGTAGCTCAAACTGCGCATGTTAMCTCCWTGAGASGCRATKTTAACRYACTTKATTTGGCTTCAATGCGCTATTGAGCCATTACATAGGAATGAATGGTGTCACGTGATCGATGGCTTTGTCCATTCATATATACAGTCATTGGTGTCACTCTGATCTTAAAATCATGTCTCGACAGAAATGTGTATACTGTATATACTGTATATAATTGTTTTGCAGTGGCGGCAACAATTTAGTGGCGCATATAGGGGAAACACTGAGTCAACCACAGTATCAGGGAAATGGAGAACAATGGCATACTAGAAATGGCGTATTTTACATTTTGTCAACAGCCCCTGTCAAAGACATTCCCACTGTGAAGTGATACTAGTAGTAAAAAAAAAAAAAGAAAAAAAAAGAAATATATATATATATATACTGTTTGTTGTACTTTTACCCAATTTCATGATATCCAATTGATAGTTAGTCTTGTCCCATCGCTGCAACTCCCGTACGGACTCGGGAGAGGCGAAGGTCGAGACCATACGCCCTCCGAAACACGACCCCGCCAAGCCGCACTGCTTCTTGACACACTGCTCGCTTAACCCGGAAGCCAGGCGCACCGTACCGCTGGCGACCGAAGTCAGCGTGCATGCGCCCGGGCCGCCACAAGGAGTCGCTAGAGCGCGATGGGACAAGGACATCCCAGCCGGCTAAAACACTCCCTTAACCCGGGCGACGCTGGGCCAATTGTGTGCCGCCTCATGGGTCTCCTGGGCGCGGCCCGCTGCGCCACTCGGGAGAGACTAGTAGTGTTTACAATATGTCTTTATTCCACTTAGATATGATGGACATCCTCATTGTTAGGGTGTTTCATAGTTCCATAGAGCAGGATGTGTGACTTGTCTGCGGGGTAGGAGCTGTGCTGGGTCCAGATGTTAGTCATTCTAAATGTTATAGTTTGTGTGGCGGGCCAATATGCCCTCTCTATTGGAGAATGCAAACCTCAGTCACACAAAGTTAGACATGACCTTAGTGCTGACTGAGTTATGTCTTTCCCCTTATCTATCCTTCTCTGCCTCTAACACACACACTCTCTCTCCTTTTCTCTCTTCTCTCTCTCTCTCTCTCTCTCTCTCTCTCTCTCTCTCTTCTCTCTCTCTCTCTCTCTCTCTCTCTCTTCTCTCTCTTTCCTCTACCTTTACCTAACTCACTCACAGAGATTACTCTGTGTGTGAGCGGTCATACATCTGTTTTGCATTGAGATATTAGGCTAACATGTAAGTGTAGTAGTGTATGTATGTGGTAGGGGGGTCCTTAGGAAGTACAATCTGTTCCAGCTGCTGCTATTCTCAGTCTCAACACACCTAGAACAATGATCAGCTGTCTTACTAACTCACCCAGGGCTTATCCAGGGCTGGTTAGCTAGCTACAAAGACAGTGTAAAAGACCCAAGTCACTTCCATGTATAGGACTAAGTCTGAGAATTGAGAGACACTGGAACACTTGATTGCCATTGCCTCAGTAGGTTGGTTTAAATCAGGTCCTCTTATCCATAGAGATTGTCCCACAGCTATGAAAAGAAAACAAAGGAGGACACTYGGTTAGTAGTACAGTAAACACATCCAGGCATGTAGCTCTATGTCCCTGACTTGCACCACAGCACCACCTGCTGTTAGACACTGGTACAGGTCATTTGAGGTGCCCATAACAGTCTAAGCCCTGTCGGGGGAGGGAGGTTCTATTAATTTGCCTCTTAGGATCGGACCCTTTTTAAAGAATTTTGCCTAAAATGACATACCCAAATCTAACTGCCTGTAGCTCAGGAACTGACGCAAGGATATGCATATTCTTGGTACCATTTGAAAGGAAACACTTTGAAGTTTGTGGAAATGTGAACATTTCCAAAATTTGAACGCCACTGGCGTTCTATTAAGCTATATGGAATTMTTTTAAGAAGGTAATACCAAGATTATTTTGCTATTTGATTTAGAATTTTAAGACCAATTGAAGTATATAAAAAACAAACATTTTTGGCACTAAACAGTCTCCATATATACTTCCATAAATGTTTTAAACTTGTATTGGGGGACCTTTTAGACMAGTCTTGTGAGGCCTGTGGGCGTCCTAGAGCAAAACAACCGACATGTTTGTGAGAGTCTCACCTTTGCACAGATGGGTCATATTAGTGTGTTGCCGAAACTATTCGGACGCTACAGACAGAAGTTGGCAGATCGGTTGTACCGACGACAGACGAGTCCCAAGACGCTTGTGGGGCTCGTGGAGCAAAACGGAGAACACCATCGTGTTAAAGATGGGAGGTGGGGATAAGCTTTGGCTTGGGTGGGATAAATGGGGGAGAACAGGGAGGGGGTGGTGGAGAGACTCAGGACAACTGAGCTTTGGAGGAATATGCAGATTTCTAATGATCATGATCATCTTTTCCTCAAAGAAGTTCATGAATTTATCACTGCTGATGTGAAAGCCATCCTCTCTTGGGGAATGCTGCTTTTTAGTTAGCTTTGCGACAGTATCAAAAATTAATTCCTCAGTTAGGTGGTTAACTGATTTTTGTACGTCCTTGGGTAGGCGGAAGGAGTCTGGAAGGGCATCTAGGAATCTTTGGGTTGTCCGAGAATTTATAGCACGACTTTTGATGATCCTTGGTTTGGGTCTGAGCAGATTATTTGTTGCGATTGCAAACATAATAAAATGGTGGTCCGATAGTCCAGGYTTATAAGGAAAAACTTTAAGATCCACAACATTTATTCCACGGGACAAAACTAGGTCCAGAGTACGACTGTGGCAGTGAGTAGGTCCAGAGACATGTTGGACAAAACCCACTGAGTCGATGATGGCTCCGAAAGCCTTTTGGAGTGGGTCTGTGGACTTTTCCATGTGAATATTAAAGTCACCAAAAATTTGAATATTATCTGCCATGACTACAAGGTCCGATAGGAGTTCAGGGAAGGATTTACGGCGAAAGCACACCAAACGATTATGTTAGGTCAGTACATAGCCACAGAAAAACACAGCCATTTTTCCAGCCAAAGAGAGGAGTAACAAAAAGCAGACATGGAGATAAAATGAATCACTAACCTTTGATGATCTTCATCAGATGACACTCATAGGACTTCATGTTACACAATACATGTATGTTTTGTTCTGTAAAGTTAATATTTATATCCAAAAATCTTGAGTTTAGGCGGGACGCTACTGTCTCACTTGGCAAAAAGCCAGAGAAAATGCAGAGCGCCAAATTCAAATTAATTACTATAAACATTACTATAAAAATCGAACTTTCATAGATACCAAATTAAAGCTACACTGGTTGTGAATCCAGCCAACATGTCAGAATTCAAATAGGCTTTTCAGCGAAAGCAAACGATGCTATTATCTGAGTTAGCACAATTGTAAACAGAGAGATAAGCATATTTCAACGCTGCAGGCGCGACACAAAACGCAGAAATAAAAACATAATTCATGCCTTACCTTTGACGAGCTTCTGTTGTTGGCACTCAATATGTCCCATAAACATCACAAATGGTCCTTTTGTTCGATTAATTCCGTCTATATATATCCAAAATGTCCATTTATTTGGCGCGTTTTATCCAGAAAAACACCGGTTCCAACTCGTGAAACATGACTACAAAATATCTCAAAAGTTACCTGTAAACTTTGCCAAAACATTTCAAACTACTTTTGTAATACAACTTTAGGTATTTTTTTACATAAATAATCGATAAAATTGAAGACGGGATGATCTGTGTTCAATACAGGATTAAAACGATCTGTAGCATGCTTTCTGGTCACGCGCCTCTATCTAACAGGACATTTCAAGTGACCCCGATTCAAAATGGCCGTACTTCTTCATTACACAAAGGAAAAACCCTCAACTAATTTCTGAAGACTGTTGACATCCAGTGGAAGCGGTAGGAACTGCAAGAATGTCAATTAGAAATCTGTATTCCCAATGAAAATCCATTGAAAAGAGAGTGACCTCAAAAAACAACAAATCTGAATGGTTTGTCCTCAGGGTTTCACCTGCTAAATAAGTTCTGTTATACTCACAGACATGATTCAAACAGTTTTAGAGACTTCAGTGTTTTCTATCCAAATCTACTAACAATATGCATATCTTATCTTCTGGGGATGAGTAGCTGGCAGTTGAATTTGGGGATGCTTTTCATCCAAACGTGAAAATGCTGCCCCCTATCATAGAGAAGTTAACTGACCTAAAACAGGGAATTTTTACTCTGATTAAATGTCAGGAATTGTGAAAAACTGAGTTTAAATGTATTTGGCTAAGGTGTATGTAAACTTCCGACTTCAACTGTGTATAGGGCATCAGCCTCTAAGGTGCAGGGTTGAGTAGCCGGGTGGTACCCGTCCAGTGGTGGCTAATTAATAGTCTGATGGCCTTGAGATAGAAGCTGTTTTTACTGATAAGATTGACAGACATAGTAATAAAAAAGCCACATTTAGGGAGTCTCCAAAGAGGCAGAAAAATGTCATCTCTACAAATATTTTACCGGACAACTGGAGATTTACTGTTCTCAACTACAAAATACTATTCCTTTTTTTCTCAAAGTAAGAAAAGCTATTCAATATTTGACTTCATATGTTATTTCCAACAAATCATGAAATAGTGATATCGGATCATTCTCTGGTATCATGCTTAATTACACCAATGTAAAATACATTTAGCAACAGAATTTGGAGAATGAACAGAGCGCGTCTTCTGTACCAGAATTTGATTCAAAACTTATACGAGAAAATGTAAACCCTTACAAATGTGGACATAGAGGACAGAAAAAAGCCAACCCCCAATATAATTTGGAATGCCTTTAAGGCGCACATTAGGGGAATTATAATCTCACACTCGCCAAAAGTAAAATTTCGTTTAGTGATTTTTTTTCTCTTTCATTTTAATTTCTATCTTAAAAAGTATCCCATAAAAAGTATTTACAAGGTGAAGAAGAATATAAAAGGTTAAACTCAAATAACTACTTAATGGTAAATAAACCTGGTAAATATCTCGCCGCTCTCACAAAACGAATAAATGCTAAACCAGTTATAATTTTAAAAGATAAAGATACAGAAGCGGTAATTAGAAGCAACAATGTGATTTAATCACAATTTTATTATGAAAATGTATATAAATCAGAACTAAACAGTGGGACAGGAACTATAGCCTTGTTAGACTCTAACTCTGCAGCAACTATCGGCATACAATTTTTTAAAATTAAAAACAGATATCACCCAAGAATAAATATGAATTACTGTTCAAATTTTAGCACAGAGAAAAGCACCAGGAATGGATGGTTTTCCCGTAGAATTCTATTCAACATTTTGGACAAAGTAGCCCCCTATTTACACAAATGACAACACACGTCGCTTAATTGAGTACTTCCTAGTTCCCTGCATCAAACAGTTATATTCAAATCTGGAGAGTCCCTTGCTGATTAAAGACCCATAAGTTTAACAAATTGTGACAATAGAATTATAAATCTTATAAGCAATAGAATGGCAAAAGTCTTAAGACTTGATACATATCAATCAAATGGGGATTATTAAAAATAGACACTTACAAGAACATGTTTCAGTTTAATACAATACGCAAAACAATAAAACAATTGATTAATAATGCCCGAAAATGCTTTTGATTGTCTGGAATTGCCATTTCTATTCAACTTTCCAGCTGAAATAATACATTTGTAATGAACACGACGGGAGACAGAGAGCTGGTTTCAAGCGCAGGGAGCAGCAGCTGTTTATTGTACAGGACCACAGGAGGAGGCAGGTAGCTGGGTCCAGGGACAGGCAGAAGGTCATATACAGGGGGTCCAAAAGGGCAACAGTACAGGCAGAGAAAAGGCTAGTAATGTAGTCCGTGATGAGGCAATAGGTAGATAACAGGAAATCCAATAGGCTAAAGTACAGGCAGGGAATAGGCAAAAGGTGTCGTTAGTGAGGCAGGCAAAAACTATCATACACGGGAGAAGTAAATCACGGCAAAAACAGAGCTACGAAAGAAGTGTGTCACAAAACAAACAATACCTCACAGTGATGGGGTGGAAAGAACTGAACGAAATAGTGTGTGATAATGACATACAGGTGTGTGAACAGGTGATTAGAATTCAGGTGATTGGGATCTATGTGTTTGAGAGTGTGAGCTGGAAAGTGAGCTGCGTTCAGGGGATCTACGTGTTTGAGCGTGTGAGTTGGAAGCAAACGTTACAACATTCAATACAAATATTGTATAGATGTCCTAAAGTAAAAATATACATGAATAATACACTGAACAAAAATATAAATGCAACAGGCAACATTTTAAAAGATTTTGTTGAGTTACAGTTCATAAAAGGAAATCAATCAATTTAAATAAATGAATTAGGCCCTAATCTATGGATTGCACATGACTGGGAATACACATATACATCTGTTGGTCACAAATACCAAAAAAAAACAAAGGTAGGGCCTTGGATCAGAAAACCAGTCAGTATCTGGTGTGACCACCATTTGCCTCATGCAGCGTGACACATCTCCTTCACATAGAGTTGATCAGGCTGTTGATTCACCTGGAAGGTTATAAAATTAACATGGAAAAATTCAAAATAATGGCAATCGGGAAAAATAATATCTCCCTATCTGCAGCATTCCTTTAAGTGGACTACAAAAAAATACTTTATTCCATTACTCAACACTATGAAAGCAGATCTAATTAAATGGAATAATCTTTCTGTAAATCTTACAGGTAGAATAAACCTCTTTTTAGAATGGCATAGCTGCCAAAGTGTTTGTATTTATTTTCAGTAATACCAATTACCCCACCGAAGTCATTCTTTTAAAAAAGTATACTCAGTTATAACAGACTTTATATGGGCAAATAAAATTCATAGATTTAAAAGGAAAGTTTTACATCTTTCTAATTCTGGGGGTGGTTTTAACCTTCCATACTTGGAATTGTATCAACTCGCCACCCAGGGCTTTTACTTGTGACATATAGTTAAATACACTAATGAGGAACAATGGGTAGATATTGAAAATCTGCAGAATCTTTTCACGTGTCTATTTTCAAAGGATAAAGCTAAGAACATGAACAACTTCATAGTATAACAATATGGAAGAAAATGAAACGTATTCTACAAGAACCAATATCACTTCCTAAAAACACAACCTTATGGAACTATCCTTGGATAGCTTTTCAGAATTCACCGATAAATTGGCCCACATGGAAAACTAAAGGCATAGAAACCATAAATGACTTGGTGTCAGGAAATACATGTATTTCCATTACAGCTTTAAAAAGCTATTTGAGTAGAAATGTTCAAATATATCCAACTTGGAWGTGTTATATCACCAAATGTTGATTTCAAATCTTTTGGACATCAGAGCAACCTTGAGGGAACCTTATTTGAGTCAGAACATTTTGTTCATATGACAGGAAAGATATAGAAAACCTTGCAGAGAGAATATCCAACTGACAATCTCTTTAGAAAACAATATAAACTATTGGAACCAAGACTTAAAAATAACTGATGTTGGCACAAGATGGAGGGAATGTTGGAACATAACTAACACAATTACAGTTCATGAAAATGTACGCTTAATCCAGTATAAATGAATGTATGGAATGTATTATACAAGCGACAAAATTCAAAAATTCTACAGCACCATTGCAGTCATGTCTGAAGTGTAAAACTACTAATGAGTCAATAATTCATGCCTTCTGGGAATGTTACAAAATTCCAAAGTTATGGGCGGAGTTGGAAAGATGGGTGTCAGAGGTATTGCAATGTAAATGTGCTTTTAATTCATCTGTCTGTATATTTTAAGACATGACATATGATGGTGCAGTGAGCTACCCGATGGGTTGGACAGTACTCTTCTCATCGATTACTTTTTAAAAACACTTGTACTCAAGAAATCAGCCAATCCTCTGTCGTTCACGCAATGGAAAGGTCAAATGCTTTATTATCTAAAAATTGAAAGAGCGTGGCGACGGAGAGAAGCAAAATTGTGCCGTTTGAGGCGTGTGGCAAAAAGGGATAAGGCTACTGGATATGGTGGCTAGTGGGTCTAGGCAGTGTGATGTTTGTATGATGTATTTGTTTGTATGTGTATGTTTTTTATTGTTTATGTAAAATAAAATCTTATACAAACAAAAAGAATGGAGTTGATTTGACCTTTGCATGACCCCTGTTGACCTGGGTCAGATCTCCCTGGAGACGGAGCGTCTGGGGCCTCGTCGTGTGGAGGGGCTGAGGAGGGAGGATGAGGAGTGGACGAGGAAGGCTCACGCTGCCGTCCTCTCCATACAGGACCTCACCGTCAAATTCTTCGAGACCACCGCCAGGGCTCAGAAAGGTAAGTTCACACACACACGCAAACTCTGTAGAGGCAAACATCATCCACAGAGCAGAGCAGCCCATAGACAGACTATTATACCGACACTCCCTCCGAGTCAGACCCTAATCTCCATGCTTTAAACTGCTTTGTCTAAACTCTTCCCCCAATCCCCAAAATCACCTTAACCCAACTATCAACTGGCTCACACTCTGGTTAAAACCTCAAACATATTTTGTCTACCTTTGGTCCTTTGTATTTAAAAAAAATCTGTGTGTGTTCCAGCGGTTTATGAGCGGATGCGTGTGGACCAGAGGAAGTTTGGCAAGGCGGCGTGGGCTGCAGCCTTGGACCGCATGGAGCGTCTGCAGTACGCCGTCTCCAAGGAAACACTGCAGCTGATGAGGGCCAAGGAGATCTGCCTGGAGCAGAGGAAACATGGCCTGAAACAGGAGGTACTACTACTACTAATAATACTACTACTACTACAGTACTACTACTGGTATAAAATAAATAAAGGAATCTGCGCGGAGAGAGAAAACATGGCCTGAAACAGGAGGTACTATACTACTACTACTAAGTACTACTATATACTACTACTTTATAAAAGTAATAAAGGAGCTGACTGGAGCATGAAACATGCCTGAAACAGGAGGTACACTATACTACTACTATACATTACTCTACTGTTATAAAAGTAATAAAGGAGATCTGACTGGAGCATAGGAAACATGGCCTGAAACAGAGTACTAATACTATACTACCAGAATACTACTACTATACTACTACTGTTATAAAAGTAATAAAGGAGATCTGACTGGAGCAGAGGAAACAGCCTGAAACAGGAGTTACTACTAATGCTATAGCACTTTACCAGACTCTCAAAGCACTTTGTATTGGGGAATCACTCCTCATCCACCACCAATGCCACGGCAACCATTTTACACCAGATATCTCACCGCACACCAGCTACCCTAGGTACACAATACTCTGTCTGTCTTTCTGACCATCTCTTTCTCTCTGTCTGGGTGTCTCAGATGCAAAACCTGCAGGAGGGAGAGGATGCCATGCTGCGGTTGGACCAGATGGAGGCGCTGTACTATGAGCTCCAGCTGCAGCTCTATGACATCCAGGCTGAGGTGCTGCGCTGTGAGGAACTGCTGCTCAACGCCCAGCTCACCAGTCTACGCAGACAGATCACTGGTAGACAATAATATTATACACTAGCGATACTACGGTACCAGATTTTCCTTGTCAAAAACGAAAACACGAAGCAGACTTAACTCTATGGTCCTTTATAACCTACTTCTGTAAAATATTGAGCTTGTCAAATAAACAAATGTGACTCTTTTTCCATCATTAAGACTGTTTTCTTCATGAAATTTAGTCCACTTCATGTTTTGTTTCCTTTGTTTCCTTACTTCCTAGTATCGCAATACAGATATCGTGACAACACTACTATACACCTATACCTGTTGCTGTTAATCAACACTTCTGCCTGTTATAACCACTCAGCTCCAGAGCCTCTGTAGAAAGACTGGCCTACGGTACTAAACAGTGATCCTCTATGTGTCCTCTCTCCCACAGAGCGCCAGGACGAGGTGGTGTACTATGATGCGTATGAGAGTCCTGATGCCATGCAGGGGGTGGAGGAACCCTCAGCTCCCCCTCCGCTCCTCCGAGACGAGCTTAGCCAGCTGCAGCAGAGGACCAGACAGCTAGAGGCACGCAGGGGACGCATCACCGCCAAGAAGGTCTACCTTAAGAACAAAAAGGTATTTAGCAACCAATCACACGCTTACCCCTGGACTTACTAACCAGTCAGAGCTAAGCAAGCCTACCTGACCAATCACACGCTTCCTCTGGACTTACTAACCAGTCAGAGCTAAGCAAGCCTAACTGACCAATCACACGCTTACCTCTGGACTTGCTAACCAATCAAAGCCATGAAAGCCTGCCCCGAGAACAAAAAGGAAGCAGAAGACCAATACTTTGTTTACGTCTTCCATCCTCCTGTAATGTGTTGGCTCTAATATGTCTTGTTTACCTAAAACCAGGAGATCTGTATTGTCAACCACAACCAGAAGATACAGCAACGCCAGGGTAGTCAGGACGACCAGACATCGCATCAAGCGCTGCAACAGGTACGTTGTCTTTCATTAGTGTTTGTGTTCGAGATTCCCTAAAAACGCACCACTTCGATACAGCTACAGTTGAAGTCGTGTAAGTTTACATACGCTTTGGTTGGAGTCATTAAAACTCGTATTTCAACCACTCCACAAATTTCTTGTTAACTATAGTTTTGGCAAGTCGGTTAGGACATCTACTTTGTGCATGACACAAGTCATTTTTCCAACAATTGTTTACAGACATTTCACTTATCATTCACTGTATCACAGTTCCAGTGGTCCAGAAAAATGATGTCATGGCTTTAGAAGCTTTTAATTGACATAATTTGAGCCAATTGGAGGTGTARCTGTGGATGTATTTCAAGGCCTACCTTCAAACTCAGTGCCTCTTTGCTTGACATCATGGTTAAATCAAAAATAAATCAGCCAAGACCTCAGAAAAAATGTGTAGACCTCCACAAGTCTGGTTCATCCTTGGGAGCAATTTCCAAACGCCTGAAGGTACCACGTTTATCTGTACAAACAATAGCACACAAGTATGAACACCATGGGACCACACAGCCGTCATACCGCTCAGGAAGGAGACGCTTTGTGTCTCCTAGAGATGAACGTACTGTGGTGCGAAAAGTGCAAATCAATCCCAGAACAACAGCAAAGGACCTTGTGAAGATGCTGGAGGAAGCAGGTACAAAAGTATCTATACAGTAAAACGAGTCCTATATCGACATAACCTGACAGGCAGCTCAGCAAGGAAGAATCCACTGCTCCAAAACCGCCATAAAAAAGCCAGACTACGTTTTGCAACTGCACATGGGGACAAAGATCATACTTTTTGGAGAAATGTCCTCTGGTCTGATGAAACAAAAATAGAACTGTTTGGCCATGATGACCATCGTTATGTTTGGAGGAAAAAGGGTGATGCTTGCAAGCCGAAGAACACTATCCCAACCGTGAAGCATGGGGGTGGCAGCATCATGTTGTGCGGGTGCTTTGCAGGAGGGACTGGTGCACTTCACAAAATAGATGGCATCACGAGGGAAAATTATGTGGATATATTGAAGCAACATCTCAAGACATCAGTCAGGAAGTTAAAGCTTGGTCACAAATGGGTCTTCCAAATGGACAATGACCCCAAGCATACTTCCAAAGTTGTGGCAAAATGGCTTAAGGACAACAGAGTCAAGGTATCGGAGTGGCCATCACAAAGCCCTGACCTCAAGCCTATAGAAAATGTGTGGGCAGAACTGAAAAAGCATGTGCGAGCAAGGAGGCCTACAAACCTGACTCAGTTACACCAGCTCTGTCAGGAGGAATGGTCCAAAATTCACCCAACTTATTGCGGGAAGCTTGTGGAAGGCTACCCAAAACGTTTGACCCAAGGTAAACAATTTAAAGGCAATGCTACCAAATACTAATTGAGTGTACAGTCGTGGCCAAACGTTTTGAGAATGACACAAATATGAATTTTCACCAAGTCTGCTGCCTCAGTTTGTATGATGGCAATTTGCATATACTCCAGAATGTTATGAAGGGTGATCAGATGAATTGCAAAGTCCCTCTTTGCCATGCAAATGAACTGAATCCCCCCAAAACATTTCCACTGTATTTCAGCCCTGCCACAAAAGGACCAGCTGATTCTCTCGTTAACACAGGTGTGAGTGTTGACGAGGACAAGGCTGGAGATCACTGTCATGCTGATTGAGTTCGAATAACAGACTGGAAGCTTCAAAAGTTGGGTGGTGCTTGGAATCATTGTTCTTCCTCTGTCAATCACGGTTACCTGCAAGGAAACACGTGCCGTCATCATTGCTTTGCACAAAAAGGGCTTCACAGGCAAGGATATTGCTGCCAGTAAGATTGCACCTAAATCAACCATTTATCGGATCATCAAGAACTTCAAGYAGAGCGGTTCAATTGTTGTGAAGAAGGCTTCAGGGCTCCAAAGAAAGTCCAGCAAGTGCCAGGACCGTCTCCTAAAGTTGATTCAGCTGTGGGAATGGGGCACCACCAGTACAGAGCTTGCTCAGGAATGGCAGCAGGCAGGCGTGACTGCATCTGCACGCACAGTGAGGCGAAGACTTTTGGAGGAAAAGAGGCCACTTCTCTCCAGGAAAAACATTAGGGACAGACTGATATTCTGCAAAAGGTACCGGGATTGGACTGCTGAGGCCTGGGGTAAAGTAATTTTCTCTGATGAATTCCCTTTCTGATTGTTTGGGACATCTGGAAAAAAGCTTGTCCGGAGAAGAAAAGGTGAGCGCTACCATCAGTCCTGTGTCATGCCAACAGTGTGTGGTTGCTTCTCAGCGAAGGGAGTGGGCTCACTCACAATTTTGCCTAAGAACACAGCCATGAATAAAGAATGGTACCAACGCATCCTCAGAGAGCAACTTCTCCCAACCATCCAGGAACAGTTTGGTGACGAACAATGCCTTTTCCAGCATGATGGAGCACCTTGCCGTGAGGCAAAAGTGATAACTAAGTGGCTCGGGGAACAAAACAGCAATATTTTGGGTCCATAGCCAGGAAACTCCCCAGACCTTAATCCCATTGAAAACTGGTGGTCAATCCTCAAGTGGCAGGTGGGCAAACAAAAACCCACAAATTCTGACAAACTCCAAGCATTGATTATGCAAGAATGGGCTGCCATCAGTCAGGATGTGGCCCAGAAGTTAATTGACAGCATGCCATGGCGGATTGCAGAGGTCTTGAAAAAGAAGGGTCAACACTGCAAATAATGACTCTTTGCATCAACTTCATGTAATTGTCAATAAAAGCCTTTGACACTTATGAAATGCTTGTAATTATACTTCAGTATTCCATAGTAACATCTGACAAAAATATCTAAAGACACTGAAGCAGCAAACTTTGTGGAAATTAATATTTGTGTCATTCTCTCAACTTTTGGCCACGACTGTATGTAAACTTCTGACCCAATGGGGAATGTGATGAAATAAATAAAAGCTGAAATAAATAATTCTCTCTACTATTATTCTGACATTTCACATTCTTAAAATAAAGTGGTGATCCTAACTGACCTAAGACAGGGAATTTTTACTAGGATTAAATGTCAGCAATTGTGAAATACTGAGTTTAAATGTATTTGGCTAAGGTGTATGTAAACTTTTGACTTCAACTGTATGTGACTTATGTCGCAGGTTAGGAGAACTTACGTAGCAGGTTAGGATAATTAATGTGGCAGGTTAGAATAATTAGGTTAAGGTTAGGAAAAGGGGTAGGGTTAGCGAAAATGCTTTCCTAATCTTCTACGAAAAGTCACTTCTGGTCATAGCTGTATCGAAGTGGCGTGTTTTTAAGGAGTCCTGTTTGTGTTGATTCAGTATAACAGGGATGATGGTGAGTATTGTTCTTCATCCTATCTGTGTTTCTCRGTAGCGAGGGGAGGAGCAGGAGGAAGAGGAGGAGGAGGAGAGGAGTAACACCAGAATGAGTCTGGATAGATCAAGGACTCTGGACAGACTACGCAGCTTCAAACAGGTGAGGTCGCCGCTACCTCTGAAGAACACTCTAAAACTCTCATGCTGTGTTTAGACTCTGGTCATGTTGTAACTGTTGGTTCTGTCTGTTGCAGCGTTTCCCTGGTCAGGTGACTCTGAAGTCCAGCAGACTGCTTATGTCCCACGGCCACTCCTGGAAGAAAACCATCTCCTCCTCCCCCCTCTCCCCTGCGGGGAGGCCTGAGACCCTAGCTGCCAGTGTCCAGACAGACACCGCTGACCTCTCAGAGCTCTCTGCCCCTCCCTCTGATGCCTGTGGTCACCAGAGTTTCTCTCTAACCCTGCTAGGGGGTGCCACTGGGCCTCTCTCTGCCCCCTCCTCTCTAACTCCTCTCTCAGCGCTCCTGTCCTCTGCCACTCCACCACCTCCTCCTCCCCCACCCCCTCCCTCCTTAGAGGACCTCTCCAGTGAAGGAGGGGAGCGCGCTCACCCCACTAGCCCAGTTCGGCAGTCCAAGGCTGGGTCGGATTCAGAGCCTCTCCCCCTGGCTCCGTTCTCCCCACGGTTCTTTGACAGCAGTCAGCTGCAGACAGCCAGGAAGAAACTGAAGAAGACCGCCTCGCTGGACTCCTCACAGTGGAGGAGAGGTGAGTCATGACAACATACTATTACTAACAATTTATTTTAAAGGAATATTTCTAAATGAGAAATTGACTAGATTTTTCTCTGACATTGTTCCATTCTCCCATCTCTACAGCGAGTTCCCCCATGGACGAGGTCCTGAACTCCCTCAAGCGAGGCAGCTTCCACCTGCGGAAGGCAGAGCTCCGGGTCCTAGCCCCCGATCCAGACGATGACGAGAGCAACAACATCCTGGCCCAGATCCGGCAGGGCGTTAGGCTGAGGAAGGTGCGGACGCGGCCGGACCAGCAGCGGCACCCCAAGGGCTCGTTCCCCCACTCGGCCGACGCTCTGACCCGCTCCATCCACGAAGCCCTGAGACGCATCAAGGAGGCTTCGCCTGAGTCCGAGTCTGAGGACGAGGGCCTGCCCTGCACCGACTGGGACTCTGACCTTTGATCTCAACCTGCTACTATCTACTATTTCTGGCTCCACACTGACAGACCCAGAAAGCGGAGTAGAGATGTTTCCTGATGTTTTTTTCTTCAGAAAATAGGTCAGAAGTAACTTTTTCTTACTGTTTCTTCTCGTCTTTGAAATGGACCACTAGCCTTTCCTCCTGGTTTTCTATGTTGTGCTCCTCCTGCTCTATCCGAAGTCAAGCACATTGAGAACCTTGTGATGGAAGTCACTATGGAAATGAAATTCCTTCATTCGATTCCTTCATTGTCCTGTAGCAATAAGGACCCGTGTCAGTGCACCGACTAGAAAGCTAGGGTTCTGGGATCCTGTATGTAGAATGAACTATACGGTTGGAGAGTTGAACTGTAGGTTGCTGTGGTGTGTTTGTTTTACATTTGACAGGATTGAGTGTTTTCCTCAATGTTTATTCAACCCCCTGTAGAATAAGGTGTGTTATTGCTTGGCTGGAACAAAAGCTTGGCCACCCCTGGTATTGAGGTTGAGATGTCATGATGATGTTCTCTGTAAGATCGGTGCCCTTACAGCCAGCTGAAGTATCCAGCTCTACCCAGGTGTCATTCATTCCATATTCCATATACCATATTCATGAAGTGTGTTGTTTCCGGTGACGTTTTTTTAAAGTGTGCTTTTACGTTCTTTTACGGTCATTTTTATTTAGAAAGTAGTTTCTTTTTTTACTGCCTTGTTTTGGCTGCTATTATTTTCCAAGCGAGTCCACTAGTACCGGTTTTACCAGGAGTCGCTTCATGTTTTTATCTACGTTTGATTATTTTATCTAAGAGTTGTGTCAAAACTGAAACTATTACTATAGGAACAATCTCTGTTTACTGTAATGATTCATGCACTGAGTATGAAGGACACGATGAAGAAAGAATGCTGTACTGTTAGGAACTGAAGGACTGAGTGCACAACTGCTGTCCAAATTGTTTGGCCAGGTCAAAGGTCGTAGTACTGCATTTTTCCAGCACCATCTTCAGTGGTCTTGGAAAAACAGTCACGTATGGTGCAGAGCTGATATGATTGTCTGTCATATAGAATAGGGATCCTGTCAGCTCCATTCATCATACTTCTATCTGTGTGTTTACCTCACTGAATCCACCAGTGGTGTGGTAACTAACCTCAGTGAGTTAGTGGACTGAGCATATGGAGCTCATGCTGTGTCTTTATGGCAAGTGGTCAAAATCCAATCATGTGACTTTCTGCAGCACTCGGAGGAGGAATTAGCTTTCCAGATTTTTAGTGCAGATGGAGAGAAGTTTAGGAGTCTAGGGGCAGTCATTTTAATTATGAGATGCCCCCTTCTAGTCCTGTCATGTTCTCGGTAGACAGACAGGTTTTTACAGTATGTATATCTGTTGGGAAATCACTTGTTTTCATCATTGTATTTATGTATGTTTTCTTTTATACATGATTTGTAGCCATCTCATCTTATTTCTGTCTTCAGCTAACTCTACAGTTTGATCTATAACCTTTGCCTTGTATGACCTTATGCATGTGGCTGGCCTGGTCTGATTTGAAGAGGACTAGATAAGTGCAATATTAAACTGAAAAATGTATTATAATGTAATCAAGTGCATGCTTAAAGACATAAGTATTTGAGTAAACTTTGTTTTAAGAAATGGAGTTAGGATTTATAAAGCAATACCACAAAAAATGTAATGTGCTTTTTAAGATGTTTTTTTTTGCATTTGACCCGTCTTTTCCTGTCATCGCATTCCTAACTGCTTTATATATATCCCAGTTATTTTTCCCTTCAAAAATAAAACAAGTACCAAAATGTCTTCCTGTCCTGTTCTTTGACTTGGCATCACATAGCCATTAGAACTCAGTGTTTCGCCAAACCAGCCAGCCTTTTGTTGGGCCTAGCACATCCACATCAACCACAAATAGTAATTCATGAAAACACAGCCAGACGACCCCCTTTAGGCAGTAAGTGGATGTGATTTTATACAAGCAACAGGACTGGATGGGAACTTAACTGGTCTACAGAGAAGAATGTACAGATTAGACAACCAAAGAAACAAGAGCAACATTCAGATGAGTGAATTGGGGAAAATATTACACAACTCATTTGTTTTTATTTTACTATAAACTGAAAATTACAATTGTGTTTAAGCATGTGGCATAATCAACATTTAAAATTATTACTCAAACGTTTCTCCCCTTTCAAACTGTAGAAGTACAGATCATAAATGAAACGCTATACAGCCCAGACACCCCATTTAAGTCTCCCAATGATACTAGAACCAACAACAAGCCCTTAAAGGTCGACGTTGGGCAAAAACGGAAAAGTAATGGCTTTAAACTGATCAATGCTTAAAAACTTGGATGAATAAGATATTTGGCTAAAGAAGTGCCATTTCTTACCAATCTCTACAGCTTCCATCCAAAAACAAATCGGTCGCGGCGCACATGACACATCAAAGGCACACCCCATTTCTGTTTGAGAAAGGGGCGGAGTCTGATCACTTTTCGTGCCCAAAGTTGACCTTTAAATAGTGTTCTTCACGTATACATATAGTTATAATACATTATCACAGATTTTTGGCAATAGTAAACCCCACAAAAGTACCGTAGTTAGTTACCATTGATCCATATTTGTACCAAAGGCAACGTCAACAAAATTCACATTCTGTACAGGAAAATATTTTGGCAAAAGGAAAGAAAGTCTCTCTGCAAACCTCACCTGCTATGCACAAATTACTATAAATCCATTAGCTTTTTAAATAGTTCAAACATATTGCCAGTCTTTTTTTCTCATACCTAAAAAAAAAAAAAAGAGTAAGTGACAAACATCTTTGTTTGATACAATTCTCATTAAAATCTGTGGTTATAATATATCTGGAATAAATAAAGAGAAAACATCATGAACCAATCAATCATTGCACTTTCAAGTCGCAACAGAAACAAGTAGAGGGAAAATAAAGAAAATAAATATCGTTTTGGATTCACCCAAACATACAATTCCATTTTCACAAGAGCACTATAAATTTGTTATATTAGTATTTGTAATAAAAAAGTTTATAGAAAGGAAAGACTTTTGTAGTCACTGCTGACCCAAACCCCAGCTTCTGGGCTTGGAGTAGCGTTGTTTCTTTGTCTCTCCTTACATTTCCCAGAAGAAGAGGAAAATACCTGAAAGTGAGACTTCAACATGTTTATTTTTCTTCTCGATTCTCCCTCTTTGTATTGCTCATTTAGTATAGAAGGTTGTCCAAGATCTGTTCTCAATCTCGGACAATATGCCAGATTCTTCTTCAATCTCCATGGTAACATTGTGATAGGAGGGAGGACGTTGGGAGCGTTTAATAAAGTGACTGGGAGGTCATCTGTCTGACCTCTGACCCTTAGTCCTAGTCCAGTGTCAGATGGGGCCTCAGAGCGAACGGCCATAGAGTCCAGTGAAACGCTGTAAAGACCAGTGAGTCTGACTATCTCCATTTCCATGACCACATCTGATCTGACTGTCCTTTTGGCTGACATTGATATCTCCATAGTAAACAGAGCAATAGTAGTACTGTAGTAATAACTTAATAAGAAACCAGTAGATGTAGAATAGTTAAAAAACAGACCTGAATGTGTGGCGTACGACAGCGAAGAGTAAACAATAATAGCAAGCAAAACATCCACCAGCGAGCGACTCTGGATGACTGAACTGAACTTTGTAGAAAATGAGCGTTTCCTTTGTCCTGTTCAAAGTCTGATGGAAGAAAACCCTGAAGCAAAATAACCTACCATATTCAACATCCTCTCCGATGGAATGCTAGCCAGACTTCGCACATTTTTGTTGTTGTTGAAAATACAGTGCATTTGGAAAGTATTCAGACCCCTTGGCTTTTTCCACATTTTGTTATGTTACAGCCTTATTCTAAAATGGATTAAATAAAAAAAATCCTCATCAATCTACACACAATAACTCATAATAAAGCGAAAAAAGATTTACATTTTTTCAAATGTATTAAATATAAAAAACAGAATTTACATAAGTATTCAGACCCTTTGCTATGAGACTCAAAATTGACCTCAGGTGCATCCTGTTTCCATTTATCATCTTTGAGATGTTTCTACAACTTGGAGTCCACCTGTGGTAAATTCAATTGATTGGACATGATTTGGAAAGACGCACACCTGTCTGTCTATATAAAGTCCCACAGTTGACAGTGCATGTCAGAGCAAAAACCAAGCCATGAGGTCAAAGGAATTGTCCGTAGAGCTCCGAGACAGGATTGTGTCGAGGCACAGATCTGGGAAAGGGTACCACAAAATGTCTGCTGCATTGAATGTCCCCAAGAACACAGTGCCTGCATTGAAGGTCCCCAAGACTTCCTAGAGCTGGCTGCCCTGCCAAACTGAGCAATCAGGGGAGGAGGGCCTTGGTCAGGGAGAACCCGATGGTCACTCTGACAGAGCTCTACAGTACCTCTGTGGAGATGGGAGAACCTTCTAGAAGGACAACCGTCTCTCCAGCACTCCACCAATCAGGCCTTTATGGTAGAGTTGCCAGACAGAAGACTCTCCTCAGTAAAAGGCACATGACAGCGCACTTGAAGTTTGCCAAAAGGCACCTAAAGGACTCTGACCATGAAAAACAAGATTCTCTGGTCTGATGAAACTAAGGTTGAACTCTTTGGCCTGAATGCCAAGCGTCACGTCTGGAGGAAACCTGGCACCAGCCCTACGGTGAAGCGTGGTGGTGGCAGCATCATGCTGTGGGGATGTTTTTCAGCGGCAGGACCTGGGAGACTAGTCAGGATCGAAAGAAAGATGAATGGAGCAAAGTACAGAGAGATCCTTGATGAAAACCTGCTCCAGAGCGCTCAGGACCTCAGACTGGGTCGAAGGTTCACCTTCCAACAGGACAACGGCCCTAAGCACACAACCAAGACAACGCAGGAGTGGTTTCGGGACAAGTCTCTGAATGTCCTTGAGTGGCCCAGCAAGAGCCTGGACTTGAACCCGGGCTCGAAAATCTCTGGAGAGACCTGAAAGTAGCTGTGTAGTGACACTCCCCATCCAACCTGACAGAGCTTGAAAGGATCTGCAGAGAAGAATGGGAGAAACTCCCCAAATACAGGTTTGCCAAGCTTGTAGCGTCATACCCAAGAAGACTCCAGGCTGTAATCGCTGCCAAAAGGTGCTTCAACAAAGTACTGAGTAAAGGGTCTGAATACTTATGTAAATGTGATATTTCAGTTTTTTGCAAAAAAATCTAAAACCCTGTTTTTGCTTTGTCATTATGGGGTATTGCGTGTTGATTGATGACGGGGGAAAAAACAATGCATTTTAGAATAAGGCTGTAATGCAACAAAATGTGGAAAAAGTCAAGGGGTCTGAATACTTTCCAAATGCAGTGTAGATATTTGAGCAGTTTGTAGTCAGAGCGTAAATAACATTCCACAGGGAGGGAGAAGAGATGGTAGCAGGGTGTAAGCATAGCCTCAACAGGACCTCTGTGAAGTGAGTGTGAGTGTATGTGCATACAGTATACAGATGTATGCACGTTGTGAACATTAGCCTAAACTAAATCCAAGCGAGCAAGTCTATCTATTTACTATCAATGTGCATGTTTTCAGTAGAGTGTAGCATAATGTATATATGTGTAATAACAACAGTGTGAATATTTTCGTGCAGTGCCTTTGTGCACTGACTAGCAATATTCTCCCGTCACTGTGTTGTTATAATGGTGGTGATGGTGTAGGAGTACTGAAGCTCCACCAGGGGGCTCTGTAGTAGCACTTCTCTCCTCTAGCTGCTGCTGCCCTCAATGAGTCTGGCCAGGCTGTCTCTGAGCTCTGTCAGCTCAAAGATCTTCCCGTCCAGCAGCTCCAGCAGGGTGCGCAGACTCTTCCTGAAGGCATCTCTCTCCAGCTGACTGCCCTCCAGACGCTGCTCTATCTCCACCAGCTGAGCTTCCAACGTCTGGTTCCTCTCCTCCGTCTCCTGGGAGTGGGGGGGCAGGTGTTAACATGTGCACACACACACACACACACATTCATAAAACACACACGAAAGGGACACCTACTCCTTACAGTGAAAACGTAACATTACGATTATAACTACTGTTCCCTGAAGGAGGGGAACGAGGTACAACATAGTATGGGGAGTCGCACTCTCGTAACTTCAGTTGAAGGATCTAAAATCACGCCTGACAAGGCCAATGAAATCTGTGCCTTGCTGGAAGCCCTGCCTTCCCCAGGTGATAAGCGTCAGGCTCGGATTCATTCCTTCAATTTTACACTGCTCTTCACCTAGCACAGGAATGGGCGGAGCGGGGCCATGAAGGTGTTGTACCTCGTTTCCCTCCTTCAGTGAACAGTATACACAGAACACGATTGCCATATTCTCAGAACATAACATACTAATGTTCGAGACACGATTCATGGGAACGTTGCAAGAACATTCATGTGTCCAGTTTTCTGAGGGTGAGGAGAATATTCCATCAACGTCCCCTGAAACAGGTCATATCTTATGTTCTGAGAACATGGCAACCATGTTCTGTGTATATTTGGTTGATGGAATATTTTCCTAACCCACAGAAATCTGGACGCATGAATGTTCTTGCAACGTTCCCATGAAACGTGTCTAGAACATTCATGTCATAAGTTCTGAGAACATAGTAACTACGTTCTGGGTAAGTTATATTGGACATTACGGGAATGGTCTCTTGGAAATATTTATTGCACATCCCAGGAACATTCCTATGAACATTTTAGTTAATGACCTAATGGGAACTACGGGAATGTTCTCTAAAGTTGTGGGAATGTTTGTTGTTAACTGGGAAGTCCCGACACCTTTTTGACGAAAGGAAATACCGTCTGTACCAGCCGTCCTGGATCCGACATAGAAACAACTCGGATTGCCCGCGTCTGGAGACGGGAGGATATTGCCTCCCTTAAAACGGGCACTGAGGCCTTGGGAACAGTCGACGTGATGACGCCCCAGGAGCGTGAGGGGTGCGCAACAAATTGTAGCCTGTAACCCGACATCACCGTTCGCATGATCCAGAGCAACACTGTGCATGCGCGCCATTGGTCGGAGCAGACAGCAAGCCTCCTGTCAAGTGCCATCTGAAGTAGCGCGACGCCATCTTGTGGGCTGGAAAAGATTGGTTCTTTTTTTGTTTCGACCACCATGTGTCTGAACGTGGAGAAGGGACACTTTATTGAACCCACATGTGGGAGACGCAACACATTTGGTACCCGTGAACACTGTGGAACTTTGGGTTGACACAACTGTGTTAATGCGTCAAGGTTTGCCTGAAGCCCGGGCCAGGCTGTGTTCACGGACTCTGGCAATCAGTGACGTACCCCGATTGGCAGTGCCCCTTGATGGTACTTCTGTCACAACGAGCCTGCCGCGGTTTTAGCCGGTGACCGGCTGGCACCCAGCGCTGGACCGTACGCATTAAAAATAGACCCAGGAAAACCGCTATCATGAAGGTTATTATACACACCAGCCATAGGTACCGGCGCCTCAGCACCTTGTAACCCAGCTGGAAAAGGGACAGACAGCTTTGAAAAACGGACCCCCCTTCTGTGGTAACAGACGGGCGATTCGTAATAGAATCTAATTCCCCAGGAATGAAACCAATCGTTTATAGAACCCATAACGGTGTATCACTAAGCACCTCATAGGGACTAGTGAGCAATGAGCCACCTATGGGGGAGGAGTGCCCCCTTGTGGACAGAGAGTAAATCCACTAACTTATTACCGTCACCCTGGGGGGATTGACATACAGTGCCCTCAGAAATGATTCATAACGCATGGTTTATTCCACATTTTGTTGTGTTACCACCTGAATTCTAAATGGATTAAATATATGTTCTTCACACACACACAAAATCTCCATAATGGCAAAGTAAAAATAAGTTTTAGAAATGATTGCACATGTTTTGAAAATTATATACAGAAATATCTAATTTACATACAGTACCAGTCAAAAGTTTGGACACACCTACTCATTCCAGGGTTTTTATTTTTACTATTTTCTACATTGTAGAATAATAGTGAAGACATCAAAGCGATGAAATAACACATATGGAATCTTGTAAGAAACAAAAAAGTGTTAAACAAATCAAAATAAGAGCTCAAGTCCAAATTATGGCAAGATCAGCTCAAATAAGCAAAGGGAAGTGACAGTCCAGCATTACTTTAAGACATGAAGGTCAGTCAATGCGGAAAATTTGCAGTCGCAAAAACCATCAAGCGCTATGATGAAACTGGCTCTCATGAGCACCGCCACAAGAAAGGAAGACCCAGAGTTACCTCTGCTGCAGAGGATAAGTTCATTAGAGTTACCAGCCTCAGAAATTGCAGCCCAAATAAAGTAAAAAAACACAACTCAACATCAACTGTTCAGAGGGGACTGCGTGAATCAGGCCTTCATGATCGAATTGATGCAAAGAAACCACTACTAAAGGACACCAATAATAAGAAGAGACTTGCTTGGGCCAAGAAACACGAGCAATGGACATTAGACCGGTGGAAATCTGTCCTTTGATGAGTCCAAATTTGAAATTTTTGGTTCCAACCGCCATGTCTTTGTGAGACGCAGAGTAGGTGAATGAATGATCTCCGCATATGTGGTTCCCACCCTGAAGCATGGAGGAGGAGGTGTGATGGTGCTTAGCTGGTGACACTGTCACTGATTTACATTTGAAGTCAAAAGTTTACATACACCTTAGCCATATACATTTAAACTCAGTTTTTCACAATTCCTGACATTTAATCCTAGTAAAAATGCCCCATCTTAGGTCAGTTAGGACCACCACTTTATTTTAAGAATGTCAAATGTCAGAATAATAGTAGTGAGAATGATTTATTTCAGCTTTTATTTCTTTCATCACATTCCTAGTGGGTCAGAAGTTTACATACACTCAATTAGTATTTGGTAGCATTGCCTTTAAAATGTTTAACTTGGGTCAAACATTTCGGGGAGCCTTCCACAAGCTTCCCACAATAAGTTGGGTGAATATTGGCCCATTCCTCCTGACAGAGCTGGTGTAACTGAGTCAGGTTTGTAGGCCTCCTTGCTCGCACACAGTCATTGTCCATTTGGAAGACCCATTTGTGACCAAGCTTTAACTTCCTGACTGATGTCTTGAGATGTTGCTTCAATATATCCACATAATTTTCCTCCCTCATGATGCCATCTATTTTGTGAAGTGCACCAGTCCCTCCTTCCTCATGATGCCATCTATTTTGTGAAGTGCACCAGTCCCTCCTGCAGCAAAGCACCCCCACAACATGAGGCTGCCAGCCCCATGCTTCACGGTTGGGATGGTGTTCTTCGGCTTGCAACCTCCCCCTTTTCCCTCCAAACATAACGATGGGCATTATGTCCAAACAGCAAACCGTAGTCATTATGGCCAAACAGTTCTATTTTTTTCCCATCAAACCAGAGGACATTTCTCCAAAAAGTACGATCTTGTCCCCAAGTGCAGTTGCAAACCGTAGTCTGGCTTTTTTATGGTGGTTTTGGAGCAGTGGCTTCATCCTTGCTGAGCGGCCTTTCAGGCTATGTCGATATAGGACTCGTTTTACTGTATAGATACTTTTGTACCTGCTTCCTCCAGCATCTTCACAAGGTCCTTTGCTGTTGTTCTGGGAGTGATTTGCACTTCTCGCACCAAAGTACGTTCATCTCTTGGAGACAGAATGCGTCTCGTTCCTGATCGGTATGACGGCTGCGTGGTCCAATGGTGTTTATACTTGCATACTATTGTTTGTACAGATGAACGTGGTACCTTCAGGCGTTTGGAAATTGCTCCCAAGGATGAACCAGACTTGAGGAGGTCTACAATTTTTTTCTTAGGTCTTGGCTGATTTCTTTTGATTTTCCCATGATGTCAAGCAAAGAGGCACTGAGTTTGAAGGTAGGCCTTGAAATACATCCACAGGTACACCTCCAATTGACTCAAATGATGTCAATTGGCCTATCAGAAGATCCTAAAGCCATGACATAATTTTCTGGAATTTTCCAAGCTGTTTAAAGTCACAGTCAACTTAGTGTACGTAAACTTCTGACCCCCTGGAATTGTGATACAGTGAATTATAAGTGAAATAATCTGTCTGTAAACAATTGTTGGAAAAATTACTTGTGTCATGCACAAAGTAGATGTCCTAACTGACTTGCCAAAACTATAGCTTGTTAACAAAACATTTGTGGAATGTTTGAAAAACAAGTTTTAATGACTCCAACCTAAGTGTATGTAAACTTCCGACTTCAACTGTATTTATAATTCAAGGCACACTTAACCAGCATGGCTACCACAGCATTCTGCAGCGATAAGCCATCCCATCTGGTTGCAATGTTCTCAGAACATAAGATATGAATGTTCTAGGCACGTTTCAGGAGAACATTCATGTGTTCAGTTTTCCATGGGTTAGGAGATTATTCCATCAATGTCCCACAGCTCCAAGCTGTGTAAGGGCTGTTTGACCAAGAAAGAGTGAAGGAGTGCTGCATCAGATGACCTGGCCTCCACAATCATCCGACATCAACCCAATTGAGATGGTTTGGGATGAGTTGTACCACAGAGTGAAGGAAAAGCAGCCAACAAGTGCTCAGCATATGTGGGAACTCCTTCAAGACTGTTGGGAAAGCATTCCAGGTGAAGCTGGTTGATGCTGGTTCAAGGAAAAGGGTGACCTTTGAAGAATCTAAAATTTAAAATATAATTTGATATAACACTTATTTGGTTACTACATGATTCCATATGCGTTATTTCATAGTTTTGATGTCTTCACTATTATTCTACAATGTAGAAAATAGTAATAATAAAGAAAAACCCTTGAATGAGTAAGTGTGTCCAAACTTATGACTGGTACTGTAAGTATTCACACCCCTAAGTCGATACCTGGCAGCGATTACAGCTGTGAATCTTTCTGGGTACGTTTCTAAGAGCTTTCTAAGAGCTTTCCACACCTGGATTGTGCAACCTTTGCCCATTACTCTTTTCAACATTTTTCTAGCTCTGTCAAATTGGTTGTTGATCATTGCTAGACAACCATTTTCAGGTCTTGCAATAGATTTAAGTAGATTTAAGTCAAAACTGTAACTCTGCCACATTTACTGCCTTCTTGGTAAGCAAGTCAAGTTTTTTTTGGGATATTAATCTCACAGTGTCTGGTGGAAAGCAGACAACCAGGTTTTCCTCTAGGATTTTGCCTGTGCTCAGCTCCATTTCTTTTTTTATCCTGAAAAACTCCCCAGTCCTTAATGATTACAAGCATACCCATAAGATGATGCAGCCACCACTATGCTTGAAAATATTGAGAGTAGTATTCCGTAATTGGATTTGCCACGAACATAACACTTAGTTTTCAAGACAAAACGTTATTACTTTAGTACCTTGTTGCAAACAGGATGCATGTTTTAAAATATTTGTATTCTGTACAGGCTTCCTTATTTTCCCTCTGTCATTTAGGTTAGTATTGTGGAGTAAATACAATGTTGTTGGCAATCCTCAGTTTTCTCCTATCACAGCCAATAAGCTCTGTAACTGTTTTAAAGTCCCCAGTGGCCTCATGGTGAAATCCCTGACTGGGTTCCTTCCTCTTCGGCAACTGAGTTAGGAAGGACCTCTGTGTCTTTGTAGTGACGGTGTATTGATACACCATCCAAAGTGTAATTAATAACTTTACAATGCTCAAAGGGATATTCAATGTCTGCTTTTTTAAATTTTTACCCATCTAACAGTGGAATTGCTTGGGTAGCTCTCTTATTTAGTATACGTAGCTAAGGGAGGTTTTCCAATACCTCTCAAAGAAGGGTGGGTAAAAAAAACTTTAAAAAACAGACATTGAATATCCATTTGAGCATGGTGAAGTTATTAATTACACTTTGGATGGTGTATCAATACACCCAGTCAATACAAAGATACAGGCGTCCTTCCTAACTCAGCTGCCGGAGAGGAAGGAAACCGCTCAGGGATTTCACCATGAGACCAATGGGGGCTTTAAAACAGTTATAGAGTTTAATGGCTGTAATAAGAGAAAACTGAGGATCAACAACATTGTATTTACTCCACAATACTAACCTAATTGACAGAGTGAAAAGAAGGAAGCATGTACAGAATATTTATTTTTCTCCAAAACCTGCATCCTGTCTGCAACAAGGCACTAAAGTAATACTCCCAAAAAATTTGCAAAGCAATTTACTTTTTGTCCTGAATAAAAAGTGTTATGTTTGGGGCAAATCCAACACAACACATTACTGAGTACCACGCTCCACATTTTCAAGCATAGCGGTAGCTGAATCATGTTATGGGTATGCTTGTAATCGTTAAGGACAGGGGAGACTATCAGGATAATAAAGAAATGGAATGGAGCTAAGCACAGGCAAAATCATAGAGGAAAATCTAGTTCAGTCTGCTTTCCACCAGACAGTGGGAGATTAATTCACCTTTCAGCAGGACAAAACACATTGGAGTTGCTTACCAAGAAGACGGTGAATGTTCCCGAGTGGCCGAGTTGCAGTTTTGAGTTAAATCTACTTGAAAATACAGTCAAAGCCTATGAATACTTTCTGAAGACACTGTATGTCTGCTGCAGAGGGAGAAGAGAGAGCCATGAGAATTCTTTTTTTGATCAGTCATGGAAATAAAAGTGCTAAAACAAATTGGTTTCCCATTTAAAAAGATGGAGAACAAGCTATGCAGAAGTTGTTGTGCAGGTACAGCCAACAAGCATAAAAATTATATTGCAATATTGTCAAAACTATACGATATATCGTCAAAAAAAATATCCCGATATGTAACTCTATCAATTTTTTCTCCCACCATTATCCAGGGGGTGAGCACACTCTACCGCTAAGGGACAGTTTAGTTAGTGCAACATAAGACAGTCTCGTGTTCCAATTGTTTGTTTTAGTAGCGTGAATCGTTCCTGTTCACACCGAGGTGAAGAGCAGAATAATTGAATCAATGAATCTGAGCCTCAAGCTTATCTTCTGTGGAAGACGGGGCTTCCAGCGAGGCGCAGATTTCATTGGCCTTGTCAGGTGTGATTTTAGATCCTTCAACCGAAGTCACGAGAGTGCAACTGCCCATATTATGTTGTACCGAAGTTGACTGACTGAAAGTGAACAGGTGTGTAAGGCCCAGTGCGGTGTGTTCATTAGTCTCGCCTGTAGTTTCTGTGTTAGTGATTCCTTTTGAGTCTGGAACTCATTGGCACTCTCTACTTCCTCTTTCAGCCTCTCCAGTTCCTGCAGGGAGGGAAAAGATACATTTACATGTTTCAAGTTTTATTTGTCACATGCACAAGTATAGTGGAATGCTTAACTTGCAAGCCCTTCACAACAGTGTAGTATTCAATATCAAAATAGTTTAACAAAATAAAACAGGAGAAATAAGAGATAAGAAAAGACAAAAGGACAATGTAAGCTATATACTGTATAGGGTCAGTGCCAGTACCAAATGTACAATGTGCAGGGATACTGGAATGGCTCAAAGACACAGGGCTTACATGTATGCGTTCTCCCTCACAAATGCAGTTTACATGCCACAAGCACATGCGCGCACACACGCCTTACCTCCTCCTTGGACTTTAATGCTGACTCAAGTTCTTCTATGGTCTGGTTGAGCTCCGTCTTCTGGGATTTGATGACGGTCATCTGACCACTCACACACTCCAGCTCTGTCACCTGAGGACATACACAGTCTGGGTAATCATACAGCTTCTTTATGTTCTTTGTGTAACCATTCTGATCCGTTTGTGTAGCCTCTCTCGATTACAGGGTTCAAATTCTATTTCTAATATCTCAATTACTTTCACATTACACTTCGAAGTAAGTATTCCGATAAGTTTTATTTGTAAAGACAAGTAGTTGAATATTGGAATGTATTTTAAAATACACTTGGAAAGTATTGGCATGCATTTAAAAAGACTCAAATACACTGACTCAAAAGCACTCGCATGCATTTAACTGAGGTATTTGAACATAACTTTTGAAAAATTAGTATTTAAAAATACTTTCAAAAAGTTCCAATACAAAGTAGCTGATTCGGGGCACATTATTTGAAAAAAACTCAACAACACAGAAAATAAGTATTTAAATAACAGATAATCAAATACTCATGTATTGAAAACCAGGTCTGCTCTCTTACCCGTATATAAACTCAGTCTTACCCGTTTGTGTAGCCTCTCTTACTAGTTTGTATAGCTTATTTATCTTAGCCATTTGTGTATTCTCTCTCTATTACGCCTTTATAAAGTTAGTCAGTCTTACGCGTGTATGTAGTCTCTCTGCCTCCTCCTGGTAAGCAGCCAGTTGTTGTTTCCACTGTTTGACATTGGCTGTGGACTCCAGCAGAGCTGCTGTCAGCTTGGCATTGTTGCCCTTCAGGGCTGCCAGCTCCGCCTCCCAGTGCTTGTTTATACTGGACGAACTGGAGACAGACAGACAGCCAATCATAAACTTCAGAAGTGTTTAGGTGACCATGAGCGGAGACCAAGATCCAGGCTATTTAGACCAGGACAAGACCAAGACTGCTTTTTTGTAGTCTTGAGTGGTCTTAAGACCACAAGATTAACACTCCATCTCTGATAAAACGTCATAATTGTCTTCCTGAAGAATAAAAATGCTATCATTTGACTCTTGGGTAGAATACTAAACCATTCCAGTAGCAATGTACAAATTATACACGTTCAACTTCATGTTCATCAGCATTACCAAGCTCAGAGGTGACATAAGGGGAACCACGTATAGTGAATATGGAGAGCTGGGGGGACCAAATGCATTTCCATTCATTTAGTAATTCATAATTAAAATCAGAGCCACACAGTGTTTTAACGTAATGCTTTACTGCTGTCCAGGGGCTCTGGGACCACATGAATAAGAGATGGATAAATAGACACATCCAAGGCCTGGCCGGGCGAACCGCACGCACGCACGTACGCACGCACGCACGCACAGTGCTGCTGCTGTGCCAATTTCATTTTAAACCATCACTCTAAAAAGAGGTCCCAGTGGACAGTTAAACCCCCCCCATTACCAGGCTGAACATGGGAGCACTGTGGAGTACTGCGTCTGTTCAGCGTGTAACAGAGGAAGATGAGGGAGTTTTAAATGAGGGAATTAGAAGACAGTTAGCTTAACATTTCCACAGAACTGAATGTGTTCATTTCTTCAGCCTTCGTCCACTGTCCGAACATGCGTTGCCCACTAAGGTGCACTCTCTTTGGGCTTGGCACCCTACTCCTGCCCCCGGTTTTAGAGCCTGGTTCTTACCTGTGAGAGAAGGGCAGTTGGTTCTGAGACGGCTCGGCACGGGGCTCGGGGAGGTACTGCGGCGTTTCGGGGGTGGTGCCCCTCTCGTCATCAGTGCCGTTGATGCTCTCCGGGGTCAAAGGTGACTGCAGGTCGCCGGTGGCTGACTCCTGGAATGACGTAAACCAGAAGGTTAAAAGGAACAAAAATACCCATAAACTGTTGTTGTATGTTCTCATGTGCTGGGTAAAGAAAAGACTGATGTAATGTGGAGAGAATACCTGCAAAAATGATTTATACTCCACAGAAAGTGATGTTACATTTAGTTTTTTTTCAAGTGAGTTTTTGTTTTTTCTCAAGTGAGTAGGCCTATGTGTTTTTAAGTGAGCCTGAAACATCACTTTATGGGAGTATAAATATCTGACATTGGGAGATAGGAGAGTTCATCTGAGACTGAGAAGTGGTTAATTAATCTGGGTGTTAATCTGATATTAGGATGGGAGAGAGCGAGAGGGGTTGTTAATCCACGGCGGAGGGCAGGGTTCTCCCCAAAGAGTGGAACAGTGCCATTCAACACCTTGTTCAATTCCGGTTTAAATATATACTGTACATCCATTTTTCGAAGATACTGCTGTGACAACATTCTGGGGAGACCCCCTGAAGGGGTGGGCTGGAGTGTGTTAGCCTGGGGTTGGGTGGTAGTTGGAGGTGTCAACGCTGGACTGGGGTAGGAGGCGACGCAGGAGGGTTATCTGAGACTGGGGTCAGATGACAATGATTTTGATTTCATTTTACCTTCTTTCTTACAGGTACTTTGGGAGGTACTTTGGGAAGTACTGGGAGCACATTCTTTTTTACTGCAGCGACCTGGGAAAGAGTTGCGGGGGAGAAGAGATGAGTTGAATGAGCCAATTGAAAGCTGGGTGTGGTTAGGTGACCAGGTTGGGAGTTTAGCCAGGAAACTGGAGTGAACACACTACTCTTGCCATGGGAGTGGTGACCACGAACACTCCCATTAGGAATCAGTTTAACGTCTCATCCAAGGGACTTTACGCTTTTGCAGGGTGGTGTTTCCAATCACTTCCTATGATACTTAAATCATTTGAGGTCCATTCACTCCCATTGTTTTCCGGTAAAAAAAATATGTAAGGGAAGGGTTATCCTGGTCCAAAGACTCCATGAGGATGGGGTTAGGATTAGGGGTGTGTGTTGTTGGGATTACCTGAGAAGGGGTGCTGGTGAGTTCCATCTTCTCCTGGGATTTCTCCTTGGCTAACCGAGCTGCCTCTTTAAACTCAGCAAACTTCTCTGCGAACTGTGAAAGAACCACAAAGACACAGACAAAACTGACTAGACCAGTCTGTGTGTTTGTGATGTGTGTGTCTGTACGCACAGGCGTGTTTGTGAGCTCAAGCTTGCGTATGTGTCTCCCTGTCCCAGTCTGTGATCCCCCACATGCTTCAAGATGTCCACCATAGAGAGAAACAGTAATGGCGTCATTTTGTAGGCACTAACTCCGCCATGGTTCGTTGGACAAAGCCTATGGGGAAAGGAATGGCGTTTCCGTAGGATTTTGGGATAAACTCAGAAAATAAGGTCTGTGGTAAACACAGGCTTAGGAGATCTTATACGTTTTGTTCTATGAGATCATCTTCATCAGTGCAACTTTTTGTGAATTTTGAAGCATTTATGTAATGAAAAAATAAGCACATAAAGGCTTCATAATTCATAAAGGTCATGTTAACTGACTGATATCGCACAGAACAAAACGTAGAAGATCTCCTAAACCTGTGTTAATCTCAGAACTTTTTTTGGCGTTTATCCTAAAACCCTATTCTTTCCTCATTCATTTTCCCCATAGGGAAGGCTGAACGAACCAGAGGTAACTCATTTCCTGGTTTTAGGACTAGATGCTGGCGAGCTCTATTGTCCCTGTATCCAAGCAAACAAAGGTAACCTGCCTAAATGACTAATCGCCCAGTAGCACTCACTTATGTCATCATGAAGTGATTTGATCCCACCTGGACAAGAGGAATACCTATGTGAGAATACAGTTCATCAACTACAGTTCAGCTTTCAACACCATAGTCCCCTCCAAGCTCATCGCTGAACTCCACTCTCTGCAACTGGATCCTGGACTTCCTGACACGCAGACCCCAGGCAGTGAGCATAGGCAACAACAACCTCCCCCATGGTGACTTTCAACATGGGGGCCCCCAGGGGTGTGTGCTCAGCCCCCTCCTGTACTCCCTGTACACCCATGACTGCGTGGCCACGCATGACTCAAACCATCATTAAGTTTGCTGACGACACAACAGTGCCTCGGAACAACAGGCTCCGAGACAGCTTCTACCACCTGGCCATCAGAATGCAAACCAGCTAACCCTATCGGTCTCTCAGTCTGCACCTTAGTGACTATCTGCACTGACTCTCCACACATCCAACCCTTACACACAAGCACACACACACACATAACCACCCACAAGACCACAAACAGTTGCTCTAGTATATGAGTGGTAAGTTGAGCCATTTTTTACATTCAGCATCACTACGTCAAGGGAAATATAGTAAGGATATAACGGTTTCAAATGTTTAGGATATGACTGCGTCGGTCCCAAACCGATCCAAATGTAGCATGCGCCGATCAGAAAATGTATTCAAACGTTACAAATCGCAGATTCACTAACATCATATTACTTTCTCTCTACCTTCCAAAAAAATACCTCACCTTTTGTGACATCTTCAGTGTCAAACTAAGCATGTAACTGTGTTGACAGTCAATGATCAACAATTAATTTTGCCTGCCGAACAACCCTAGGGAATATCAGTAGCCTAGTCAAACTGATGTAGTCGACCTGTTCCTGATCTTGCACAACTGCGCGGCACCTTCAGCATTCAAATGCTAAAATGTCTTGCGCAATATTAGGCTTCATTAGATGAGTGACAACCCATGTCATTTTCTAGGTTATTGTTATCTATGCACTGTTGAGAATGGTGCTTTACCGGTATAAAAAGTGAGCTAACGGAGACAACTCTCCTCTGGCTATACCTGCTGAACGGGGCTTACAATAGATTTTATTTTGATTGTTCCGGTTTACCATCAGTAATAGTTTTGCTTTAAACTATCAGTGCATATGGTCATTTTTAGATATACACGTTAAAGTTGATGATTTCATAACGAGGAATCACTTTGTGAGGCGCACTGCATGTAGTGATGTGCAGTTCGCAAACGATACGTTCTTTTTGAACGACTCTTTTTACTGACTCGAGAGTCACGATTCGTTTTTCTCAGTGACTTGTTCATTTTAGTCGTTCATTTGACCCGCTGGCTGCAATGAGTCCTATAGCACAGGTATTCTCAAACTGGGGTACGCTCAATGCCGTCGGGGTACGCCAAATAAAAATGCGATTTACATTTTTTATAAATAAAAATATCAAACAGTCACTTTATATTTTCCGACAGGGCTATACATTTGGGTGAGTTTTCCCCCCGCGCCTGAGTAGCCTAGTTTCACTGCCAAAAATTTAATTAAACCATCTAGTGTTCAGCGAAATTTTTATTTTTTTATTTTACCGTTATTTTACCAGGTAAGTTGACTGAGAACACGTTCTCATTTGCAGCAACGACCTGGGGAATAGTTACAGGGGAGAGGAGGGGGCTGAATGAGCCAATTGTAAACTGGGGATTATTAGGTGACCGTGATGGTTGAGGGCCAGATTGGGAATTTAGCCAGGACACCGGGGTTAACACCCCTACTCTTACGATAAGTGCCATGGGATCTTTAATGACCTCAGAGAGTCAGGACACCCGTTTAACGTCCCATCCGAAAGACGGCACCCTACACAGAGCAGTGTCCCCAATCACTGCCCTGGGGCATTGGGATCTTTGTTTAGACCAGAGGAAAGAGTGCCTCCTACTGGCCCTCCAACACCACTTCCAGCAGCACCTGGTCTCCCATCCAGGGACTGACCAGGACCAACCCTGCTTAGCTTCAGAAGCAAGCCAGCAGTGGTATGCAGGGTGGTATGCTGCTGGCCTGAAATAACAACACAATGTCAAATACAGGTAGCCTAGTCAAATAATTAACATCCAATCACATTACTCTCTCGCGGGAATTCCACTAACGGTCCATATGTAGCCAAACGTAGCTGCTGCTCATTCCGTTTGCTCGAAAATTGATTAATGGTTAAAAAAGTAAGGCCCGCATCCATAGAGACACGTACCAGCTCTACTGGTAGTACTGCTACTACCAGCAGTACTACACCTGCACCTGTCGACGACAAGTTGTTCTGCTTCCACGAGCACGTCCAATGCTAGCATCAGTAATTCTACATTTGTTGTTAGCCCAGCTAGCATGGACACTGACAGTTGTGAATCTGATGCAGCCAAAGAGCTTCTGCACCTTACCCGGGAAAGCCCTGAACAACAGTCAGGGATGTTGGACCATCGAAGCGGTGCAAATATGATGAGAACTACATTGATTTGGGGTTCATTTATATTGGGAGTAGTGCCTTTCCTCAGCCAGTGTGTTACATGTGCAAAAGTACCATCTCACAACTCGATGAAACCTTACCTCTTGTGCAGACATTTAGAAGAAAAAAACATGCCCGTTTGGAAAATAAGCCACAGGAGTTTTTTGAGTGAGAAATAAGACGACATTCGAGTAGTAAGACATGTATAAAAGCAACAGATATCATTAATAAGAAGGGGCTAGAACTTCTTATATGGTGCGCTACCGAGTGGCTAGGACAGGCAAGCCCCATACTATTGTGGAGGACTTAATTCTTCCTGCTGCTCTGGATATGGCTGGGACAATGCTGGGGGGAAAGGCCAAAAAAACTATACAGACAATGACTTCATCAAACAACACTGTTTCACAACGCATCAGTGACATGGCAGGAGATGTTTTGAAACAATTACTGCTTCGTATACAAGCCAGTGAATTCTATGTGTTATAGCTGGATGAGTCAACAGACGTGGCGGACCTGGCACAGCTCCTGGTATATGTCCGTTGCGTTTATGAGTGTTCAATTAAGGAAGACATCCTCTACTGGAAACCAGGAAAACAGAGGATATTTTTAAAGTACTGGACAGCTTTGTGACATCAAATGGACTTTGGTGGTCAAGATGTGTTGGTATCTGTACTGATGGCGCAAAAGCCATGACAGTGAGACATAGTGGAGTGGTAATGCGCGTGCAAGCAGTTGCTCCCGACGCCACTTGGGTACACTGCAGCATCCACCGAGTCTCTTACTGCCAAGGGAATGCCTGACAGCTTGAAAGACGTTTTAGGCACTACTTTGTTCAAGAAAGGCCCCTGAACTCACGTGTATTTTCTGCACTATGCAATGATATGGGCAGCGACCATGTAACGCTTTTACAACATACAGAAGTGCTCCCAGAATCTACCTGCCTAGAAGGAAGATTGCGGACAGAACGCAGGTATGTAGACCACCTCAAGATAAAAACGTAATATTCAATATCGGTAAGTTAGACTAAATATGAGCACTACACAATCTGGTGGGTAATAACCTTCAATCTAAAAACAACACAAAACAAATCATAAGACTAGAGAAATTATCGAAAAATATTCCAAAAACAAGCAACACCCAAACATGACGGAGAGTAAGACAGGGGAACCCATTTCAAAACAAAAACGTGACTCTTCTACAGACACAGACGTTTTAATCTTTTCACTACCCGGAATGGTAAAGGTCGAAACCGATCTGTTAAAAATCAATAAATGACAAACTGGGCATACTTGAACTAGTCGGTAAGGATATTAAAGAGTTGAAGGCAAGCCTCGAGATGAGTGACAAAAAAGCTGTGACATTGGAGAAAGACACAAACAAGCTAAAAGGGACAGTCAATAAGATTGAAACTGAAGTTAATGACCTTAAAAAGCAAATAATGACACACAATTCTAGCCCTGTTATGGATTGCAATAATACAAAAAATACATATAGCTTTTCAATCTATCTTCAAATATAACTAATTGGAACACAAAAGCACTAATTCAACATGGTGGAGATAATAACATCAGACAGAAGGCACAGTATGTGGGTATGTGTGGATGTATTGAGATGGATGTTGTGGTGTGTGTTTTTTGGTGTTTAGGAAAGTGTGGCATTGAGTGAGTGAGAAAGGAAATGGTTGCATATCCCAGAACCAATATTTCTGTGAGCAGGGGTTGTGAGAGAGCTTTCAATTTTGTGCAGATGAGGGATATACATTTTATAATGAATTATACTTATTTATGTATTGTCCTATCATGGTGGAACAGCATTTTAAAATAAATTATACATCTAATTTATTTATTGTCCTATCATGGGGAACTACATTTTTAAAATAAATTATACATCTAACGTCCTATATTGATGGAACGGTCCACAACCCTATACACCCACCTGAACAACCCAGACACTAAGAAGTCCCTATCTATTTTATGGGCCTGCTGTATGCGGCCTGTATGCAGCCAAAATGTGGTCAGAGACCTTCTAGAGCAGCACCACCCCCTCAAGATTATGAGCCTGCCTGGCAGGGTTGGTCCTGCAAAGCCAGAGCCCCCTGATGGGAGAGCATAATATACAAGGAAATTCTCAACGCTGCTAATGAGAAACTTGATGACCTTCTACCTAGCCGGTGGGGATTCCGGTGGGGTGCACCCACCCAGGTAGTGGCAGTGCTGGCAACACTAGCTGCAGTAACCCATGGGGAGGGGGGGTCACACTCAGACATTCAGAGAGGGGGCATATTATTGTGGCCATGGTGGCACAAAATCAAAGGTCTGACTGCACGGAGATGCTTGAGAATATGGTCACTACGGGGGACCATGTTGTGGGTGTTTCAGGGGAAGGGGGTAGATCTGACCTCCATCACCTAGGACGTTACAATGGTTAAGCAAATCTCATTTTTCTGTTCAGTTTTGCAGGCCTTCTCATTCAGCTGCAACTATATATGCATTCGTAAATCAAGACATTTCTTGAGTTGGGCTCTTGGATGGTGCAACTGTTGAGAATCTGAGTCTATGGTTGTTGTGGGGGAAAGGGGTTGAGTGTGTGGGTGTATGTGCGTATCCCACAACTGTTGCGAGGGAGTAAAATATGTTACGGACAATATAGGATGAATCACAATAATTGTTTGCTAAAATAATAATTGCTTGCCATAATGTAATTTTGGTAATGGTGAGACTGGTGAGAGGTAAAAATCCTTTGCATAATCTGCCTACATTACTACAAATATTAATTGCTAATTATGGAAAATAAGTTTTTAATTTTTTTTATTTTTTATCTATATTTTTTAAAATGGCTATACATAATACAAATCGAGGTGAGGGCGATGGAAATGCATTTGGCGGTTGATCTGCTTCTGTTCTGTGGGTGGCAGTGTGTGCTCTTTTCGAAGAGTGGGTCCCGGTCTCTCCGGGGCCAAGCGATCCGGGGGTGGTCCACTGGGCATTGGGATAACAACCGAACTCGGGGTGAGGAGTGGTTTTAACGGGTGGAATAGTGAGGACCAATTGGAGGTTTACTTAGTAGCAATGCAACTATCATGGTACAGCTACATAGATACTCAATCATCATGTTACTTTTTAATGGTACGTTTACAAACATATATTATGATAAATAGAATTGAAACTTGTGTCTCATTATGGTAATTGGTGAAATAAGTATAGCCAGTTATAATAGTAATGGCTTAGCAGATAATAAGAAAAGATGATCAGTATTTACCTGGCAAAAAGAGAAGGAATATAATATCTATTGTTTACAGGAAAAATTTTGATTAAGTTTTGTGGAAAAGGGACTGGGCGGGAGAAATATATTTCTCCCATGGGCAAAGAAATTCAAAAGGGGTGATGATATTAATTAACAGTAATTTTGATCCAAATGTGTAAATTGTCCAAACAGACCATAATTTGCAAATAAATTCATTAAAAATCCTACAATGTGATTTTCGGGATTTTTTGTCATAGTTTAAGTGTACATATGATGAAAATTACAGGCCTCTCTCATCTTTTTAAGTGGGAAAACTTGCACAATTGGTGGCTGACTAAATACTTTTTTGCCCCACTGTACATGGCGGAGGCTTAATCAAGCTAGTCGTCTTGATTACTTTCTTATGTCATTCTCTCTGGTACCAAAAGTTTAAAAGGTGTTGATAAGGGACAGAATGAGGTCAGATCCTCACATAATTGGCATATATATTACACTTACAAAATTTCCACGTGGGTGAGGACAAACGTAATCAAAGTCTACTGGATGATAACTTGTTTTTTTAACTAGGATAGAATAATTTATAACTGACTTTTTCCAACATAACATAAGTACAGCAGATCCCCTTATTGTATGGAACACTTTTAAATGTGCTTTTAGAGGCCATGCAATTCAGTACTCATCTATAAAACAAAAGCAATTTAGGTCAAAAGAGACCATATTAACAAAGGAATTTGAAGGAAAAACAGTACAGTTAGGTAGCAAATAAAACTGTACCATAGAGGCACAGAATAAGTTAGAGGAAAAACAAAAGGAAATGGAGGAATGTATTCAAGAAAGATCCAGTATAATATATTATAAAATTAAAGTGAACTGGATGGAATATGGGGGGAAATGCACCAAATTCCTTTTCAATCTTCAACATAGAAATGCTACCAAAAAAACATGTATTGAAACTTGTTACAAATGATGGAGTCACGCATGATTCACCAAGCGATATTTTGAAAGAGGAAGAAAAGTACTTGAAGAATATGTTTTCGTTTCAGTTGCCTCCATCTCCACTAACCGAAGATAATTGTGTGGATTTTTCCCCTTTTAATAATGTAAAATTAACATCTGTACAGAAAGACTCATGTGAAGGCCAAATTACAGAGGAGGAACTTTTGATGCAATTAAAGCCTTTAAGGCTGGGAAAACTCCAGAGCTGGATGGCATACAAGTGGAAGTATACCAAACTTTTTTTGATATACGCAGAGGACCATTATTAGCATGTTTTAACCACTCCTATATAAATGGTAGATTAACGGACATGCAACAAGAAGGTCTGATTTCATTATTACTGAAACAGGATCCAAGTGGTATATATAAAGATCCAGTCTATTAAAAAAATTGGAGGCCTCTTACACTTCAGTGTTGTGATGCAAAAATTATTCTAGCTAAATGCTTGGCGCATAGAATTTAAAAGGTATTGTCCGATATTATTCATCCTAATCAGACAGTTTTTTTTACATGGACGATACATTGGAGATAATAAAAGACAAGTACTGGAAACCATAGAATACTATAAAATATCGGGGAAACCAGGCATGGTTTTCATAGCTGATTTTGAAAATGCTTTTGATAAAGCACGACTGGAGTTTAAATATAAATGCCTGGAATATTTTGATTTTGTAGAATCTCTTATAAAAAATGGGTTAAAGTTATGTATAGTATCCCTAGTTGTAAAATAGTAAATAATGGCTACATCTCAGAAAGTTTTAAACTGTCAAGAGGAGTAAAACAAGGTTGTCCACTATAAGCATATCTATTTATTATTGCCATCGAAATGTTAGCTGTTAAAATTAGATCCAACAATAATATTAAGGGATTAGAAATCCAGGGCTTAAAAACAAAAGGTTTCATTTTACGCTGATGATTCATGTTGTTTTCTTTTAAAACCACAATTAGAATCCCTCCACAGCATCAGAGGATCTAGATACTTTTTTTAACCTCTCTGGATTAAAACCAAATTATGATAAGTGTACTATATCACGTATTGGGTCACAAAAAAATGCAACTGTTACATTAACGTGTAGTTTACCAATAAAATGGTCTGACAGGGATGTGGACATACTCGATATACATATCCCGAAAGAAAGAAATTCTCACTCCAATAAATTGTAATAGAAAGTTATCAAAAATAGATAAGATCTTGCTACAATGGAAAGGAAAATACCTGTCTATTTGTGGAAAAATCACCCTGATTAACTCTTTAGTCATATCACAGTTTAGCTATTTGCTTATGGTTTTGCCTACACTCAGTGACCTGCTTTTTAAATTATATGAACAAAAAATATTCAATTTTATTTTGGATGGCAAGCCAGACAAAATTAAAAGGCCCTATTTATATGACGAATATGAATTCGGAGGGCAGAAATAATAAAATATTAAAGCATTAGACCTCTCACTAAAAGGCATCAGTCATACAAAAGTCATACTTAAATCGGAAATGGTTCTCTAGTAAATTAGTAAGAATGTCTCACCCCATGTTCAATAATGGCCTTTTTCCAGATTACAACCGCTCACTTTCAGTTATCTGAAAATGAAATCTGAAAAATATCGTTATTTTTTTAAACAAGCCTTAGAAAGTTGGTTGCAATTTCAGTTTAATCCACCTGAAAAGACAGAACAAATAATACAACAAATATTGTGGTTAAACTCAAATATACTAATTGATAAAAAAAAAACTTTTCAATAAAAAAAGGTATATTCTTTGTAAATAATATCATAAATAGGACTGGTGGAGGTATGTCACACATAGAGCTAACACAGACATATGGAAATGTCTGCTCTACCAAAAATTACAACCAACTAATTGCAGCATTACCACGAAAATGGAAGAGACAAGTAGAAAGGGGAAAAAGTAAGGAACTTGTCTGTCGGCCCTGCATTAAAGACCAAAAATGGTTAAAGAAAATTGTGATAAATAAAAATATACCAATTTCGTTTAAGGACCAAAAAATTGACCGCTGTGCCATATAAGTTGCAAATTAGTTGGGAAGAGATTTTTTATGTACCCATTCCATGGCACATGGTTTATGAATTGACATGCAAAACGACGCTGGATTCAAAACTTAGAATTTTTCTATTTAAATTATTATTAAATTCTTGCAACCAATAAAATGTTATATATATGGAGGATACAATCTTCCCAGCTCTGCAGATTTTGCTGTGAGAAGGCAGAGTCATTAGATCATTTATTTTGGTACTGTCCATATGTTGCTCGTTTTTGGTCACAGGTCCAGGAATGCCTGAAGAATTGCAACATTTACCTAGAACTAACGCTGCAGATAGCAATACTGGGTGATTTGAAAAGTTGATCAATCTTATATATTTTTTTGCAAAACTGTTTATCTTTAATTTACAACCTGTATAAGCGATGAGAATAGAAAGGTTCAGTATTTTTGTGAAGCATCACAGCACAGTAAAATATATGGCAAATAGAAATCCAAAATGGTTGGTGTTAAGAGATAGATGGGAGGGGTTGAATACAGCTGAAGGGTGGGAATAATAACAACAAGATAACCAATGTAAAACATACAGGGTCTGTAAAATGTTTATAGGTTCAGAAATGTTGTGAAATAGCACAGTTACAAATAAAAATCAAACTGGATGGCCATCAGAAATAGAGGAAGGCCAGGACTAAAAACAAACTAAATGTAACTATTGTAAAATAGATTGTGTCTGTAAAATGTCTATAGTATGTATAAACGGAAGGTAGAAGCCTAAGTATTATTGTTTATTAGTTTACTCCAATTAGGGGAGGGGTGGTAGGTTTTGTGGGGAATAATATAGGTATATTCAACAACAAAAAAGTGTGGTATGTATGTATGTGTGTATGAATGTTTATGTATATGCACCACCGTTCAAACGTTTGGGATCACTTAGAAATGTTCTTGTTTTTGAAAGAAAAGCACATTTTTGGTCCATTAAAATAACATCAAATTGATCAGAAATACAGTGTAGACATTGTTAATGTTGTAAATGACTATTGTATCTGGAAACGGCTGATTTTTTATGGAATATCTACATAGGGGTGCAGAGGCCCATTACCAGCATTCATCACTCCTGTGTTCCAACGGCACGTTGTGTTACCTAATCCAAGTTTAATAATTTAAAAAAGTCTAATTGACTTTTGCAATAATTTAAGCACAGCTGAAACCTGTTGTGCTGATTAAAGACGCAATAAAACTGGCCTTCTATAGACTAGTTGAGTATCTGGAGCATCAGCATTTGTGGGTTCGATTGCAGGCTCAAAATGGCCAGAAACAAAGAACTTTCTTCTGAAACTCGTCAGTCTATTCTTGTTCTGAGAAATTAAGGCTATTCCGTGCGAGAAATTTCCAAGAAACTGAATATCTCATACAACGCTATGCATATACACACAGCGTTGTATGAGATATATATATATATATATATTTACCCCAATAATATATGGGGGATTGGAAATGATACAGACAATTACATTGATGGAAGCAACAATCTATCCGCAATATTAAAGCTGATCCACCCTCTGAAAAAATTAAATACAGAGGTGCGCTGGTTACCAAGGGGCAAAGTATTGAAACGTTTTTTTTTATTAAATTGAGAGACGAGCTTAAACTTTTCTTTACTGACCATCATTTTCACTTGTCTGACCGCTTGCACGATGAAGAGTTTCTCACACGTCTTGGTGATGTTTTTTCTCGCCTAAATGATCTGAATCTAGGATTACAGGTACTCTCCGCAACTACATTCAATGTGTGGGACAAAATTGAGGCTCTGATTAAGAAGTTGGAGCTCTTCTCGGTCTGCAGTAACAAGTACAACACACAGGTCTTTCCATCATTGTATAGCGAAGCACCTGAGTGAGTTGAGTGCACAATTACGCAGGTACTTTCCCAAAACGGATGACACAAACTGGATTTGTTATCCTTTTCATGCCCTGCCTCTAGTCCACTTACCGATATCTGAACAAGCAGCTCTGTGAAAATAGCCACTGCCAGATTTCTGGATTGGGCTGCGCTCAGAGAATCCTGCCTTGGCAAATCTCGCTGTTAAGACACGGATGCCCTTTGCAACCACGTACCTATGTGAGAGTGGATTCTTGGCACTCACTAACATGAAAACTAAATACAGGCACAGACTGTGGGTGGAAAATGATTTAAGACAGACTCTCTCCAATACAACCCAACATTGCAGAGTTATGTGCATCCCTTCAAGCACAACCTTCTCATTAACCTGTGGTGAGCTATTCACAATTTCCGATGAACAAATAAGGTTTTATATGTAAGATGGTTAAATAAAAGAGCAACATTATTGATTATTTTTATTATTATTTGTGCCGTGGTCCTATAAGAGCTCTTTGTCACTTCCCACCAGCCGGGTTGTGACAAAAACGCACACTTATTAAAACATAAGAATGAGTGTATCGTACAGTGTGTGTGTGTGTGTCAAATCCACGTTTATTTGTCACGTGCGCCGAATACAGTGAAATGCTTACTTACAGGCTCTAACCAATAGTGCAAAAAAAGGTATTAGGTGAACAATAGGTAGGTAAAGAAATAAAACAACAGTAAAAAGACAGGCTATATACAGTAGTGAGGCTATAAAAGTAGCGAGGCTACATACACCGGTTAGTCAGGCTGATTGAGGTAGTATGTACATGTAGATATGGTTAAAGTGTGTGGCAGGCTTACAATGATGGCAAAAAACAACATTTGAGAGTGCGCCGATCCTGGTGCTGGAGGGGGTACGCAGCTGGAGGTTGAATGTTTGAAGGGGTACGGAGGGGTATGTTTGAAGGGGGACTATAAAAAGTTTGGGAACCTCTGCTGTAGCAGGATTGATACATGCTACTCTGGCTCAGCGGCTCCAGAGACGCGCTCCAACCACCAACAGGCTGTCATATATGACATATATACATATAGACACAGCTTTGTAGAACCAAAACATACACAGCCTCGGCTAAACAAACTCTAAAACGAATCGTTTGGGGTGCTGCAGTTCGCAAAATAATATTGTACTTAACACCCTCACGGCAGTCAAGCAATGCATTCCGCCATGAGTCGCTCACAATCTAGTCCGGTTGTGGCCACAACTAGACCTCGTTTAAAATGTATCAAGAAATAATTGTATTTGTATGCCTAGCAATCAAGAAATGTACATTGTTTAAAGCACACTTTTACAAGTCTTAGTCTCAAATGACCGCTCCAATAAGCCCCATATGGTGAACAACGTGAACAAGCGGCTTGTAGAATCATGACACTTTCAAGTTTTCAGTTAATCGTTGGCCGGTAGAGGGTCCTGCATGCTCTGGGCATTACTGACACAACATAGTGAAATGAGTCAAAAGATTTGTTCTTTTGTCTGAACGAGTCGAAAAGATTTGAGTCAGTAAAAAGAGACGGAAAAAAGAAGCGCACTAAAAACTCCCAAACAGTCAAAACCATTCGATTTTGAGATGGGGGTGAAATCCCAAAATTGTCAAAGCTAATTTGTAAACAATAAATATTGATACATTACTAGCTCAAACACTTAATCTGCAAAAAATGACAAGTTAATTAGTGGGTGATTTCAGCACCAAACTGGGGGGACAAAAAACATAGGCTACAATGCCTGCCCCCCCCCCCCTAATCTGATAGTGGTAGTGGTGGCATGGTAGATGCCTAGTCTCCCCTTTGGCTCAGATCAGGTGCCTAAATTGTATAAAGCATAGACATACATAATTTACGGTGGGGGGTATCAAGCACATGAAGTGAGACGGTGGATGGTGGTTGGAAGAGCGTGCTTGTTTGAAATGGAAAAGTGTTGTGGTAGCTTTTGATGAAGAACAACATCAAGACGAAGCAGCTGCTTTATAAGTGGGAGGCATTGTTGAGCGCTACATCCTAAGGGGTTCGTGCTGATTGTACGAAGATTGTGACAGCCGATTAAATGGCGTCCCTTGAGAAGGCAAGAACAAGATGTATATCAGGAGAAGTGCAGTATTATCATAAGGAGACGTATACTTGGAATACGGAGGAGGAATGGAGGGAAAAAGACAGGCAGAGGAGGTTTAAGAGAGAGAGGGAAGAAGAGGGTGATAATTGTTTGTGTTTCTGCTGGTCTGAGGTAGAAGGCGCTCTAGGTTAAACAAATGGGGACAAGAAATGTGAATTGTTTTGCTCTCAAGAAGAGGGTGCCATTGAAAGGAGTGATTACTGGGATAGCGGTAAATGTAAAAGTTGGCCAAATGAAAGGGAAGATTCCCGGTGTTTGTGATGCTCGTCGTTTGGTGAGACACAGACAGGGTGGCATGAGTTGGTGGAACAGAAGAGTTGTTGTCTGCTATTTTGAGTTTTGATTCTTTGCCCGACAAAGTGATGTTAGGATATATAAGTTGTCCTGTACGAGCTTTTGTGCCGAATATATTACATTGTTACAGGTGTCAAGCTTCTGGGCATGTAGCAGCAGTGTGTATGAGGGAGGTTCCTAGGTGTGAGAAGAGTGCAGAAGCGCATAAGACAAAGGAACGTGTAGCATTGGGGAAGGTAGTGGTATGTGCCATTAGCTCAACCATTGGCTCAACTTAACCCATGGCCATTGGCTGAACTTACCCCAAGTGAAACATTTTGACTATATTAGCCCACACAGCTAGAAGGACGCACTTTAAGGACCTCATAATGAAGCATATGGAATGCCAACTGATGTATAAAATATTCTTAAAATGATGATCTACTTTGGTTTAGATACAAGCATAGATATAGAAAGGTTTTGGACCTAACTTGCTTACCACTTTTCCCAAGAGGTTTCTTCCCTCACAGACTCCATGAAATGACCTCTTCCTAAATATTTGGTCAAATTATTCATTTTGTGTATAGTTTCCTAGAAACAAGGGTGGCTCAACTTACCCCACTATCCCCTATATTGTAATTACAGTACTTGACATGGTGAATGTGCTACCTATTCTGTATATCATATTGTGTACATATCAGGCTATTACTTTGCATAATACCTCTTCTATTACTTATTTTTTATTTGAATTGACTATTATTGATATTGATTATTGCTGATTGTAATGCAATTCTGAGGGAGCTAGCACACAAGCATTTTGCTGCACCTTTTATACCTGCTGTAAACTGTGCACATGACAACAATTAAAAGGTGGCTAGCTGTGTGTGTGTGTGTGTGTGTGTGTGTGTTGGGTGTGTGTGTGTGTGTGTGTGTGTGTGTGTGTGTGTGGTGTGTGTGTGTGTGTGTGTGTGTGTGTGGTGTGTGTGTGTGTGTGTGTGTGTGTGTACCTTGAGCAGGTTGTTCTCTGAGGAGAAGCCCAGACCGTAGCGGTGTTGGCTCGGCTGTCGGCCCACTGGCCAAACTTCTGGGAGGTCTTGGTGAAGGTCATGTTGGGGTGATGGTGCTGTTGATGATTGCCTGGGAAAGGAAGAAGAGTTCTATGAGTCACAAAAGCAATGCTGATCATTTTATGTAGAAGCCCATTTGTCTAAGATGAGTGGGCTTGTATTCTGGATGGTTGCCTACAGCAACAGTAACGACTGAATATGAATTAGCTATCTGTGTCAGATGGAAAGTCTGCCTGTCTGTCTGTCTGTCTGTCTGTGTGTGTGTGTGTGTGTGTGTGTGTGTGTGTGTGTGTGTGTGTGTGTGTGTGTGTGTGTGTGTGTGTGTGTGTGTGTGTTACATCCCCATTGAAGAGGGGAGGTGGGTGAGGGAGAGGGCGAGGGTGGGAAGTGTAGGGTCAAATTTACCATTGAAGATGCTTCACTCCACTCTGCCTTACGCCTACAGATTTTAGATAGCTTCTTAGCTAGCTGTAAAAAGCTTTAGTGTTATTAGCCTTAGCCTATTTAGCTAGCTCAAATCAGCTAATCTGCCACTGCCACGATGGCGATCAGAAATTGCCTTCGCCAAAGTATCCAAACAAACCCAAGGGAGGAGGGAACACCTGGCTACAGTGTCAGTGGTTTTTAAAACTTGTGACAACATTGTGAAGTTGACATCGAATGCACATGTTCTTACAACACAGCAGTAAGACTCGAGGCTAAAGGACTTCTGAAGTCGGTGACGGAACCCTGGCTTTAAGTTTACAGCCACCATGGTGCACAGAATCCTCAGTATTCTTGATTCTCCAAACAAATGACTCCAGGCAAAACCAACAGATCTTTACACTGGAGTCAAAGTGGTCCGCAGTGCATTGGAGAGCATTGAGAAGCTGAGGTGTGACAGCGAGTTCCAAGCCATTTTGGCACAGTGCAGTGCCAAGTGGCACTGACGCACCACCAGCTCCAAGCAAACGATGACGCTATGCAAGTACAAATCTCCAGCAATGTGTGTTGGACAGTACAGTAGGCCAGCAGGACAGAGGAGAAGAGACTGAGTGTAAAAGACTGTTCTTCAGCACGTTGGATACCGTCATTGGTGAAATGTCCGAATGATTCAGCGAAAGCAACAGCAAACTGGTGGAGGCCTTGTGTGCCCTTGACCCAGAGAGCCATGACTTTCTAGATGTGAAAAAAGTGAAACCACTGCTGGATCTAAGCAAAACTGATTTGGTGGAAGCTGAGTTTAGTATCGCTTGCCAGTTTTTGCAGACTGAAATCGCTCACTCCTGCTCCAATGAGGAGAAATGGACCCCACTTGATATTCTGCAACGATTCTCTGGGCCACAGCTACATGCGAGAACTCACTTTTCCACATTGACAAATGTGTTCAGTCAGTATAGAAGAAGCATGCTTCACCCGAGGAAAGCTCAACTAATCCAACTGGCATTTGAGGGGGATCTTACAAGAAGATTTCAGGGAGAATGGAATGATCGATTACTCAGGAAGTTCCAGAGCTTCAAGGAGGCTGCAACTCTTCTGAAAAGGTAAGAAACAATCTAGACTGAACAAAAACGTAAAAACGCAACAAATTCAAAGATTTTACTGAGTTACAGTTCATACGGAGGACATCAGTCAATTGAAATAAATTCATTAGGCCCTAATCTATGGATTTCACATGACTGGGAATACAGATATGCATCTGTTGGTAACAAATATCTTTAAAAAAGGTAGAGGCGTGGATCAGAAAACCAGTCAGTATCTGGTGTGACCATTTGCCTCATGAAACGCAACACATCTCCTTCTCATAGAGTTGACCTGGATGTTGATTGTAGCTTGTAGAATGTTGTCCCACTCCTCTTCAATGGCTGTGCGAATTTGCTGTATATTGGCGGAACTGGAACAAGCTGTCGTACACGTCGATCCAGAGCATCCCAAACATGCTCAATGGGTGACATGTCTGGTGAGTATGCAGGCCATGGAAGAACTGGGACATTTTCAGCTTCCAGGAATTGTGTACAGATCCTTGCAACATGCGGCTGTGCATTATCATGTTGAAACACGAGGTGATGGCAGCGGATGAATGGCACGACAATGGACCTCAGGATCTCGTCACGGTATCTCTGGGCATTCAAATTGCCATCAATTAAATGCAATTGTGTTCGTTGTCTGTAGCTTATGCCTGCCCATAGCATAACTCTACTGCCACCATGGGGCACTCTGTTCACAACGTTGATATCAGCAAACCGCTCGCCCACACAACGCCACACACTCTATCTGCCCAGTACAGTTGAGACCGGAATTCATCTGTGAAGAGCAAACATCTCCAGCGTGTCAGTGGCCATCGAAGGTGAGCACTTGCCCACTGAAGTCGGTGACGAAGTGCAGTCAGGTCATGACGAGCATGCAGATGAGCTTCCCCGAGACGGTTTCTGACAGTTTGTGCAGAAATTAATTGGTAGTGCAAACCCACAGTTTCATCAGCTGTTCGGGTGGCTGGTCTCAGATGATCCCGCAGGTAAAGAAGCCGGATGTGGATGGATTGTCTTGGCAAAGGAGAAATGCTCACTAACAGGAGAGAGTGAGAGAAAAAAGCTTTTTGTGCTTATGGAACATTTTGGGGATCTTTTATTTCAGCTCACGAAACATGGGACCAACACTTTACATGTTGCGTTTATATTTTTGTTCTATGTAGCTGGTTGGTTTTTATAGAGATCTAGGTGGTATAGCCAGGGTACGGAATGGCAAAATGACTTCCTTAGCCAAATGATACCCCTGGGTATAGCTACATATCGGGTTGGTTCACCATAGAAATAGATACATTCTATGATGGTTTTCTTGTTAACAAGTTTTTGTGGTTGTAAATAGAACTGCACGTATTGGAAGCGTGTTTTTGATAGGCTGGCATTATTCGAAGCCAAACTGCTACTAGTGTTTTTGTTGGCGTGCATGAATATGTAGGCTAGAGGTCGACCGATTAATCGGAATGGCCGATTTTCATAACAATCGGAAATCGGTAATTTTGGACTACGATTTTGCAGATTTTTTTTACATTTATTTTTTTGTTATATATATTTTTGAACACGTTTATTTAACTAGGCAAGTCAGTTAGAACACATTCTTATTTTCAATGACGGCCTAGGAACGGTGGGTTAACTGCCTTGTTCAGGGGCAGAACGACAGATTTTTACCTTGTCAGCTCAGGGATTCAATCTTGCAACCTTACGGTTAACTAGTCCAACGCTCTAACCACCTGCCTCACGAGGAGCCCGCCTGTTACGCGAATGAAGTAAGAAGCCAAGGTAAGTTGCTAGCTAGCATTAAACTTATCTTATAAAAAACAATCAATCAATTCATAATCACTAGTTATAACTACACATGGTTTGATGATATTACTAGTTTATCTAGCGTGTCCTGCGTTGGATATAATCGATGCAGTGCGCATTCGCGAAAAAGGACTGTCGTTGCTCCAACGTGTACCTAACCATAAAACATCAATGCCTTTCTTAAAATCAATACCAGAAGTACATATTTTTTAAACCTGCATATTTAGCTAAAAGAAATCCAGGTTAGCAGGCAATATTAACCAGGTGAAATTGTGTCACTTCTCTCTTTTTTTTTTTTTTTTTTTCACCTTTATTTAACCAGGTAGGCTAGTTGAGAACAAGTTCTCTTTGCAACTGCGACCTGGCCAAGATAAGCATAGCAGTGTGAACAGACAACACAAGTTACACAGTGGAGTAAACAATAAACAAGTCAATAACATGGTAGAAAAAAAAGAGAATCTTGCGTTCATTGCACGCAAGAGTCAGGGTATATGCAACAGTTTGGGCCGCCTGCTCATTGCAAACTAATTTGCCAGAATTTTAGTGAATTATGACATAACATTGAAGGTTGTTGCAATGTAACAGGAATATTTAGACTGATGGATGCCACCCGTTAGATAAATACGGAACGGTTCCGTATTTCACTGAAAGAATAAATGTTTTGTTTTCGAGATGATAGTTTCCGGATTCGACCATATTAATGACCTAAGGCTCGTATTTCTGCTGTTGTTATATGTTATAATTAGTCTATGATTTGATAGAGCAGTCTTGACTAGCGATGGTGGGCACCAGCAGGCTCGTAAGCGTTCATTCAAACAGCTACGGTCGTGCTTTTGCCAGCAGCTCTGCTGTTTATGAATTCAAGCCCAATCAACTCCGAGATTAGGCTGGTGTAACCGATGTGAAATGGCTAGTAGTTAGCAGGGTGCGGCGCTAATAGCGTTTCAAACGTCACTCGCTCTGAGATTGGAGTAGTTGTTCCCCTTGCTCTGCATGGGTAAACGCTGCTTCGAGGGTGGCTGTTGTCGATGTGTTCCTGGTTCGAGCCCAGGTAGCGGCGAGGAGAGGATGGAAGTATACTGTACACTGGCCAATACTAAATGCCTATAAGAACATCCAATAGTCAAAGGTATATGAAATACCAAATCGTATAGAGAGAAATAGTCCTATAATCCTATAATAACTACAACCTAAACTTCTTACCTGGGAATATTGAAACTCATGTTAAAAGACCACCAGCTTTCATATGTTCTCATGTTCTGAGCAAGGAACTTAAACGTTAGCTTTCTTACATGGCACATATTACACTTTTACTTTCTTCTCCAACACTTTGTTTTTGCATTATTTAAAGCAAATTGAACATGTTTCATTATTTATTTGAGGCTAAATTGATTTTATTGATGTATTATATTAAGTTAAAATAAGTGTTCATTCAGTATTGTTGTAATTGTCATTATTACAAATACATTTTATTTTATTATTATTATTATTTTTATTTTTTAAATCGTCCGATTAATCGGTATCGGCTTTTTTTGGTCCTCCAATAATCTGTCGACCTCTAATGTAGGCTACTACTTTCAGCATTTAGTTTGCATTATTTTGGTAAGGCAGCTGTGTGTACGGCTGCATTCAAATAGGGTAATTCACCTATTACAAACAGCCTATCCATCTTGTATCCTATGTTCATTACTAACGGCCTCGCTTTAATGTGTAGGGCGCTGTCCATCGTGCTGATACAGCGCAGCAGAGATAGGCTACAGATTTGGCGCCAACCCATCACATCAAAAAGCACTAAATGGTCTCAGAGTCTCTGCATGTGAACATTATGTTTATTGTGGTATAGCATGATATAAGCAGAATTCGATATAATTCCAATGCAGGAAAGCCAATTTCAACTGGCCCTTGAGAACCAGGCCTGGCGCCAGGATAAAGAGACTACTGTATGTACTTTCTACGGAAAGTTGTGTGTGTGTGAAGTTCTGTGTTTGTCTATGCGTGTCTTACAGTGGGCTGTGTTGATGTTAATGATGAGTGTATCCTAGAGCGGCAGGCAGGTAGCCAGCGCCACAGTGCAGCCCACCCTCTCCCTGCTGTTTCAAGCTTAACACAGCACAACGCAGTAACGGTAACCCCACAGTCGAGTTCACCCACTCGCTAGCTAGCTACATTAGCTCCACAGCACCAAGGGTCACATACACAGCAGTGGAGAGAGAAGCAGAGGACTGTGTGTGTGTGTGTGTGTGTGTGTGTGTGTGGAGAGCATTACATAACCGTTGCGGTGCTGAAATAGTTCCTCCTCCCCTGCACCCCTCTGAAGACAAAAATAATCGTTGTTATGACGTACAGAACATAACAGGCCACAACGCCCCCACGCCATTACCAACCACGGGCTCTGCTGCTACTGCTGCTGCTACCGTTGGCCATGGAAACACACACACACACACACTGGTGGGAAATGTAGGGTGTGTGTGTGTTGAGTGAGACTGCAGCTCAATTTCTGGTTCTGTCCGTGTCTGTGGGCGAGGGGACGATTACATGTTTGTGAGGGGGAAGAGGGAGTACAGTACACAAGCACATGTTTCACGTAAATCAATCCATGATTGATTCTAACTGATCCATAGTTCTACCAGCCCAGAGCCGGAGGTAGTACCAGCCCAGCCAGCCTGGTCCCACCTCTAATTTGCTCCCCATAAAATCACCTTTGCTGAGAGGGGAACCACGTGCAACCTCTAATATCTTCCCCTTCCTTTTACAACTCTTTAACACACACACACCTTGGAGCCGTCGAGGCTGATGATGCGGTAGACGTTGCGCGTGCTGTCGTAGAAGTAGGAGACTGTGACGGCGTGTTTACTGGTGGGAACCCAGTTCTTCTTGGTGGTGGGGTCGATCTGGAAGACATGGGCCCTCGTACTGAAGATAGGCTGCTCTCTGCAGAGGAGAGAGAGAGAGAGAGAGAGTCTGCATATACACGGGAATTAAACTCACCACCCTGAGCCATGCGAAACAAAAGTGCTGGGAGTGTGCGAGGGCTGAGGTAGGAGTGTGGAGTGTGTGTGTGATAGGTGAGAGACACACACACAGCCTCCAGAGATCTCGACAAACATCCATTATTCACACTCTCCTGCAGCGCACTGCACTGGCCATGACTGGGAGGGGAAAACACACACACACACACTTCAGTTCCAGTATGGATATGCAATCTCTTCAATCCAGATGGACCGCAATTAACATTAGCACGGAGTTTTAATACCAGCAGGAGAAAGACAAACATTACCTAGCCACAGACAGAAATCATTTACTAGAAACGAATGGACGTTACGTTTAAGTTAATCAAATTGACTTGCTGGGTACATTAAGGTAGTAAAACAGGAGCAACAGGGATAAATGATGTTCCACTAGTCTATTCATTGCAGCTAATGTGCCTCTGCTAAGATTATAGAGGAGAGGGTCATTAAAGCTGCCTGATGGAAATGATTCAATGTTAAAGTGCCTCTTTTTACTTTGATATAATGTACAGGTAAGTAGCATTAATATTCAACCCATAGAAGCGGACTGGATTGTTGGTCTCCGTGTGGTACTTAGAGGATGAGAGAGAAGCAGAGGAAAGGCTGTGCAACCACAGCACAACAGCAGAACCTGAGACAGAGCTGCATTTCCTGACAAAATGTCACAAAATATAAAACAATTAGTTTCATCTCCCCAAATTTCAAACACTTATTCAAGGTTTCAAAGACCTCTCTGATGAGGATAGGCTACCCGTCCTGTCGAGGGAGGACACAGAGAGCTGTGGGTTGGCAGAGCACTACATTGCTGCCTGCCATAAGATGAGGGACAGTGTCTGACAGACCAATCAACCTGCACATGTCCTCTATGGTTATTGTTATATGTCTGGCTATTTTGACCCTTGGTTATTGTTGTTACTGTTGTCCCATTGACAATTTTGATTCTTATTATTTTAATACTGTAAATATCCAAAGTAAGCTTTGGCAATCTGGTCATTGTTACGTCATGCCAATAAAGCCAATTGAATAGACAGAGAGATGGGAAACTGCTGAGTGAGAGGGAGAAAGAGTGAGTACTGGGTGAATTCTATTATCTCTATTGTCCCCCTCTATGAGAGAGGGAGACAGACAGAGAGAGAGAGAGACAGGAAGACAGACAAACAGAGAGAGAGGGAGACAGAGACAGAGACGTCAAGAGCAGATGAGCTCCCACATTTTTTTTGCATGTAAAAAAAACAAAACAAGACAGACAGACAAACTTGGATTTTTTGGCAGGGACATATACAGGATTCTACCGTAAACAACAACCTTCACTCCAAATCAAAACAAAATCAAAACAAAATTACCTAGAATGTTTCAACACAGCCAAGGATTATTATTCCCAAACTATACATCAAATGCTCTGTCAAACAAACAGAAACCTGAAAAACACCATCCAACCTGGAACTGAGTGAGTAATGCTTAGTCCGAAACTATTTTTCACTTTCAACAGCCAAGAAGAAAAATACATTACAATGATATATTTTACTTTAGAAGGACTGAATGCTAAGGCTACCAAGCTTGCTAGGACAAAGAACTACAACTTAAATTAGCACTGACGTGTGAAACGAGAGGTGTCAAAGCCCTTGAGCCCAACAATGGCAGGAGAGCCCCAACCAAAAATGGAGAGGCTCTAGATGCACCCTCCCACTGTTCAGAGGTAATTAAAATACATTACCCTCGTATGTAAAGAATAATAAGACAAGAAAAGAGTACAAAATGAAGCTCCATATGGAAAATCAAGAGACACTTTTTGCTATTATAAAAATGGGAACATAAGCAACCTTATCTTCCATACAGACCATCCCCTGGCATGGCACAGTGCTATATTAACACACTACCCCTCTGTTAAGAATTAGGATGTTACCAATGGGTGGAAACTCAGGATACTAGACAACGAGGACTCAGTCAGCTAATATAAATCTCTATAAGTCTGGAACAGTATTGGTACAGGGCAACCACAAACAGTTTCAGCTGGACTTTCCCCTAATCAAAGAAATAGCTCAGCAGGAGAAGCTCTCTCTTGAGAAAAATACCCCGACCCCGAGCGGGTCAGACCAGTCCTCTGCGTTACATAACCCCACAGACGAGCATCCCAAAGCGGAAAGTCAACCTCCAATCACAGAGTACTACTCCCTCATTGAAATGCGGGATAAATTCACCCAGCTGGAGGTAAGGCAGGTGGAGCTGGAACAGCAGGTGATTACACTCCAGTCAGCACAGACCCAGACAACAGTCCAGCACAACAACACCCCCTTAACTAGACCTGGAGAGCTGGAGGTGGAGAGAGACATATCTGCACTCTGGACAGTGGTGAGACACCATCAACGGGAGAAAGAGCAGGAGAAGAACAGAGCACTAGAGGAGAGGATCAGACTGCTGGAGGAGAGCTTGAGGGGGATGGCATGTGACAGAGAACAACCCATTAGAGAGGTGGCCACCCCCGCAGAGAAGACGGCAGAACAGCCCACCTCAGCTCCCGACAAAAGTCTCAACACCACAGCAGAACAGTCCAACCCAGACCACGTCGACAACACAGACAAATGAAGAACCCCAAGCCCCAGGGGATCCCACCCCCTCTGAGCACCCACCCTGTCAGCCACCCTGATAGCCCTCCTGACAATCCCCCACACCCACTGAGGATATACACAAGACACAGATTGTGCTCCTTATGGACTCAAACGGAAAATATATACAAGAGTGTCTAAATTCCGGTGTCCAAACACCCAGCGTGCCCTAGACCTTCTGTCTGAGGACCAACTAGGGTCACCCAGCCACATAATAATACACACAGGCACAAACAACCTGAGAGCACAGCAGGAAAGGATGGCCACAGCACTCAAGGGAGTGATTGAAAAAGCTTCTTCCACTTTCCCCAACGCACAAGTGGTTATATCCACCCTGCTACCACGAAAATACTTCCACCCTGCTACCAAACAGCAGGTAAAATGCAAGTATTTCCCATGACTGTGCCTCAAAACCAAAGGTTTACCTGGCCCACCACTTCACCCTGGACTTGAACAGCCTCTATGACCAGGTCCACCTATACAAGGCAGCAGTGCCCACCTTTGCCCGGACCCTAAAGGACATCGCTCTCAAACGCAGCCCCAACACTTCACACAGGAGCAACAGATTAGACACCACCCCCAGACCAGCAAGACACTCTCCCAGACCTGCGGGACCCCCCCCGGACCTACACATAGAGGGCCCACGCCGAGAGGACCTACACATCCAGACCACACCACCACCAGCCAATATACCACCCCATTTAGGCCCCCTCAGATAAGACCTATGCCTCTCCTGACCCCCCCCCCCCCACTCCAGCAGAGGGCCTCAACATGGAAGTCACATAAATGCCCTGGCCGTGAGCAGGCAAACAGGCCCAACCCCCACTCTTACACCTGTCTCTTATACACATCTAGATGTGTATAAGAGACAGGTCCAAACCCCCACTCTTACACTAGCCCAAGCCAATGGCATGTACCAGATGCTCCAGATGCTCAGCAGGCTCTGCTCACTTACTGGCCTTAGGCCAAACCACATGACCAACAACATTGGACACTTTATGGAACACAAAGCCTTCACTATCTCATCCTAGAATATCCAAGGCCTGAGGTCATCTGCCTTTAGCCTAAAGAGCAGGAACCTGGACTTCACCAAAGAAAAATACAGACATTGTCATCCTACAAGAAACACGGTATAGAGGAGACAGACCCACTGGTTGCCCTCTCGGTTACAGAGAGCTGGTAGTCCCATCCATCAAACTGCCAGGTGTGAAACAGGGAAGGGACTCAAGGGGTATGCTAATTTGGTATAGAGTAGACCTAACTCACTCAATTAAATTAATCAAAACAGGAACATTTTACATTTGGCTAGAAATTCAAAAGGAAATTATCTAACAGAGAAAAATGTCCTCCTGTGTGCTACTTATATCCCCCAACTAGCATCCCCATACCTTAAGTAAGACAGCTTCTCCATCCTGAAGGGGGAAATCAATCATTTCCAGGCCCAGGGACATGTACTAGTCTGTGGCGACCTAAATGCCAGAACCGCACACGAACCTGACTGACACTCTCAGCACACAGGAGGACAAACACCTGCCTGAAGGTGACAGCATTCCCTCCCCCATATGCCCCTCTAGGCACAACTATGACAACATAACCAACAAAAACTGGTCACAACTCCTGCAGCTCTGTCGCACGCTGTGTATGTACAGTTGAAGTCGGAAGTTTAGGTTGTAGTCATTAAAACTTGTTTTAAACCACTCCACAAATTTCTTGTTAACAAACTATAGTTTTGGCAAGTCGGTTAGGACATCTACTTTGTGCATGACAAAAGAAAATTTCCAACAATTGTTTACAGACAGATTATTTCACTGTATCACAATTCCAGTGGGTCAGAAGCTTACATACACTAAGTTGACTGTGCCTTTAAACAGCTTGGAAAATTCCAGAAAATTATGTCATGGCTTTAGAAGCTTCTGATAGGCCAATTGACATCATTTGAGTCAATTGGAGGTGTACCTGTGGATGTATTTCAAGGCCTACCGTCAAACTCAGTGCCACTTTGCTTGACATCATGGGAAAATCAAAAGAAATCAGCAAAACCAGAAAAAAATTGTAGACCTCCACAAGTCTGGTTCATCCTTGGGTGGCAATTTCCAAACGCCTGAATGTACCACGTTCATCTGTACAAACAATAGTACGCAAGTATAAACACCATGGTACCACGCAGCCGTCATACCGCTCAGGAAGGAGATCCGCTCCAAAACCGCCATAAAAAAGCCAGACTACGGTTTGCAACTGCAAATGGGGACAAAGATCGTACTTTTTGGAGAAATGTCCTCTGGTCTGATGAAACAAAAATAGTACAGTTTGGCCATAATGACCATCATTATGTTTGTGGAAAAAGGGGGAGGCTTGCAAGCCGAAGAACACCATCCCGACCGTGAAGCGCGGGGGTGGCAAGATCATGCTGTGGGGGTGCTTTGCTGCAGGAGGGACTGATGCACTTCACAAAATAGATGGCATCACGAGGGAGGAAAATGATGTGGATATATTGAAGCAACATCTCAAGACATCAGTCAGGAAGTTAAAGGTTGGTGTAAATGGTTCTTCCAAATGGACAATGACCCCAAGCATGCTTCCAAAGTTGTGGCAAAATGGCTTAAGGACAACAAAGTCAAGGTATTTGAGTGGCCATCACAAAGCCCTGACCTCAGTCATATTGAAAATGTGTGGGCAGAACAGAAAAAGTGTGTGCGAGCAAGGAGGCCTACAAACCTGACTCGGTTACAGCAGCTCTGTCAGGAGGAATGGGCCAAAATTCATTATTGTGGGAAGCTTGTGGAAGACTACCCGAAACATTTGACCCAAGTTAAACAATTTAAAGGCAATGCTACCAAATACTAATTGAGTGTATGTAAACTTCTGACCCACTAGGAATATGATGAAAGAAATAAAAGTTGAAATAAATCATTCTCTATTATTATTCTGACATTTCACATTCTTAAAATAAAGTGGTGATCCTAACTGACCTAAGACAGGGAATATTTACTCAGATTAAATGTAAGGAATGGTGAAAAACAGAATTTAATGTATTTGGCTAAAGTGTATGTAAACCTCCGACTTCAACTGTAGTCAATGATAGGCTTCGAGGGGACTCTTATGGTAGGTAAACCCATAGCTCATCTCTTGGCAGTAGTACTGTCGACTACTTTATCACTGACCTCAACCCAGAGTCTCTCAGAGCATTCACAGTCAGCCTACTGACACCCTTATCAGATCACAGCAAAATCACAGTCTACTTGAACAGAGCAATACTCAATCATGAGGCATCAAAGCCAAAGTAACTGAGTAATATTAAGAAACGCTATAGATGGAAGGAATGTAGTGTGGAAACCTGTCAAAAAACAATTAGGCAAAAACAAATTCAATACCTTTTAGATAACTTCCTGTACAAAACGTTCCACTGTAATAGTGAAGGTGTAAACTTGGCAGTAGAAAACCTAAACAGTATATTTGACCTCTCAGCTTCCCTTTCAAATCAAAAAATTTCCAACAGAACTCAGAAGAAAATTAACAACAATGACAAATGGTTTGATGAAGAATACAAAAACCTAAGAAAGAAATTGAGAAACCTGTCCAACCAAAAACTGAGAGACCCAGAAAACCTGAGTCTACGACTTCACTATGGTGAATCACTAAAACAATACAGAAATACACTACGGAAAAAGGAAAAGCACTTCAGAAATCAGCTCAATGTAATTGAAGAATCCATAGACTCTAACCACTTCTGGGAAAATTGGAAAACACTAAACAAACAACACAAAGAATTATCTATCCAAAATAGAGATGCATGGGTAAACCACTTATCCAATCTTTTTGGCTCTATGACATCAAACAAACAGCAAAAACATATACAAATCTTAGAATCAACTATTAAAAAGACTACCAGAACCCACTGGATTCTCCAATTACCTTTACTGAACTACAGGACAAAATAAAAACCCTCCAACCCAAAAAGGCCTGTGGTGTTGATGGTATCCTCAATGAAATTATAAAATATACAAATAACAAATTCCAATTTGCTATACTTAAACTCTTTAACATCATCCTTAGCTCTGGCATCTTCCCCAATATTTGGAACCAAGGACTGATCACCCCAATCTGAAAAAATGGAGACAAATTTGACCTCAATAACTACCGTGGGATATGCGTCAACAGCAACCTTGGGAAAATCCTCTGCATTATCATTAACAGCAGACTTGTACATTTCCTCAGTTAAAACAATGTACTGAGCAAATGTCAATTTGGCTTTTACCAAATTATCGTACGGCAGACCACAGTCACCCTGCACACCCTAATTGACAAACAAACAAACCAAAACAAAGGCAAAGTCTTCTCATGCTTTGTTGATTTCAAAAAAGCCTTCGACTCAATATGGCATGAGGGTCTAATATACAAATGGATGGAAAGTGGTGTTGGGGGAAAGACATACAACATTATAAAATGTCTTTCCACAAAACCGTAGGGTGAGACAGGGATGCAGCTTAAGCCCCACCCTCTTCAACATACACACACACATATACATATACATATATATACACTGCTCAAAAAAATAAAGGGAACACTTAAACAACACAATGTAACTCCCCCCCAAGTTCCCACCCAAAACTTTTTCTGTTGGGGAAAAAATCCAAAACTGTCCCCACTTAGGAAGCAACACTGATTGACAATAAATGTCACATGCTGTTGTGCAAATGGAATAGACAAAAGGTGGAAATTATAGGCAATTAGCAAGACACCCCCAATAAAGAGTGATTCTGCAGGTAGTGACCACAGACCACTTCTCAGTTCCTATGCTTCCTGGCTGATGTTTTTGTCACTTTTGAATGCTGGCAGTGCTCTCACTCTAGTGGTAGCATGAGACGGAGTCTACAACCCACACAAGTGGCTCAGGTAGTGCAGCTCATCCAGGATGGCACATCAATGTGAGCTGTGGCAAGAAGGTTTGCTGTGTCTGTCAGCGTAGTGTCCAGAACATGAGGCGCTACCAGGAGACATGCCAGTACATCAGGAGACGTGGAGGAGGCCATAGGAGGCAACAACCCAGCAGCAGGACCGCTACCTCTCGCCTTTGTGCAAGGAGGAGCACTGCCAGAGCCCTGCAAAATGACCTCCAGCAGGCCACAAATGTGCATGTCAGCATATGGTCTCACAAGGGGTCTGAGGATCTCATCTCGGTACCTAATGGCAGTCAGGCTACCTCTGGCGAGCCCACGGAGGGCTGTGCGGCCCCACAAAGAAATGCCACCCCACACCATGATGACCCAACCGCCAAACCGGTCATGCTGGAGGATGTTGCAGGCAGCAGAACGTTTCTCCACGCGTCTCCAGACTCTGTCACGTCTGTCACATTGTGCTCAGTGTGAACCTGCTTTCATCTGTGAAGAGCACAGGGGGCCAGTGGCGAATTTGCCAATCTTGGTGTTCTCTGGCAAATGCCAAACGTCCTGCACGGTGTGGGCTGTAAGCACAACCCCCACCTGTGGACGTCGTGCCCTCATACCACCCTCATGGAGTTTGTTAATGACCGTTTGAGCAGACACAATGCACATTTGTGGCCTGCTGGAGGTCATTTTGCAGGGCTCTGGCAGTGCTCCTCCTTGCACAAAGGCGGAGGTAGCGGTCCTGCTGCTGGGTTGTTGCCCTCCTACGGCTCCTCCACATCTCCTGATGTACTGGCATGTCTCCTGGTAGCGCCTCACATGCTCTGGACACTACGCTGACAGACACAGCAAACCTTCTTGCCACAGCTCGCATTGATGTGCCATCCTGGATGAGCTGCACTACCTGAGCCACTTGTGTGGGTTGTAGACTCCGTCTCATGCTACCACTAGAGTGAGAGCACCGCCAGCATTCAAAAGTGACCAAAACATCAGCCAGGAAGCATAGGAACTGAGAAGTGGTCTGTGGTCACCACCTGCAGAATCACTCCTTTATTGGGGGTGTCTTGCTAATTGCTATAATTTTCCACCTTTTGTCTATTCCATTTGCACAACAGCATGTGAAATTTATTGTCAATCAGTGTTGCTTCTAAGTGGACCAGTTTGATTATCACAGAAGTGTGATTGACTTGGAGTTACATTGTGTTGTTTAAGTGTTCCCTTTATTTTTTTGAGCAGTGTATATATATATATCAACGAATTGGCAAGGGCACTAGAACAGGCTGCAGCATCTGGCCTCAACCTACTAGAATCTAAAGTCAAATGTCTACTGATGATCTGGTGCTTCTGTCCCCAACCAAGGAGGGCCTACAGCAGCACCTAGATCTTCTGCACAGATTCTGCCAGATCTGGGCCCTGCCAGTTCATCTCAGAAAGAGCAAAATAATGGTGTTCCAAAAAAGGTCCAGTCACCAGCACCACAAATACAAATTCCATCTAGACACCGTTGCCCTAGAGCACACAAAAAAAACAATACATAACTTGGCCTAAACATCAGCACCACAGGTAACTTCCACAAAGCTGTGAACGATCTGAGAGACAAGGCAAGAAGGGGCTTCTATGTCATCAAAAGGAACATAAAATTCAACAGGTCTGGGGTCCGCTCACCAACAAAGAATTCATAAAATGGGACAAACACCAAATTGAGAGACTGCATGCAGAATTCTGAAAAAATATCCTCTGTGTACAACATAAAACACCAAATAATGTATGCAGAGCAGAATTAGGCCGATGCCCGATAATGATCAAAATCCAGAAAATAAACGTTATATTCTACAACCACCTAAAAGGAAGTGATTCCCAAACCTTCCATAACAAGCCATCACCTACAGAGAGATAGATGGCATCTATCTGGAGACAAGTCCCCTGAGCAAGCTGGTCCTGGGGCTTTGTTCAAACACAAACAGGACAGCAACACAATTAGACCCAACCAAATCATGAGAAAACAAAAAGATAATTACTTGACACATTGGAAAGAATTCACACAAAAAAACTGAGCAAATTAGAATGCTATTTGGCCCTAAACAGAGAGTACACAGTGGCAGAATACCTGACCACTGTGACTGACCCAATCTTAAGGAAAGCTTTGACTATGTACAGACTCAGTGAGCATAACCTTGCTATTGAGAAAGGCTGCCGTAGGCAGACCTGGCTCTCAAGAGAAGACAGGCTATGTGCACACTTCCCACAAAAGCAGGTGGAAACTGAGCTGCACTTCCTAACCTCCTGCCAAATGTATGACCATATTAGAGACACATATTTCCCTCAGATTACACAGATCCAAAGAATTTGAAAACAAACCCAATTTTGATAAACTCCCATATCTACTGGGTGAAATACCACAGTGTGCCATCACAGCAGCAAGATTTGTGACCTGTTGCCACATGAAAAGGGCAACCAGTGAAGAACAAACACCATTGTAAATACAACCCATATTTATGTTTATATATTTTCCCTTTTGTACGTTAACTATTTGCACATTGTTACAACACTGTACATAGCCATAATATGACATTTGAAATGTCTTTATTCTTTTGGAACTTCTGTGAGTGTAATGCTTACTGCTCATTTTATATTGTTTATTTCACTTTTGTTTATTATATATTTCACTTGCTTTGGCAATGTAAACATACAGTGCATTTGGAAAGTATTCAGACCCCTTCACTTTTTCCACATTTTGTTATGTTACAACCGTATTCTAAAATTGATTAAAATAATGTTTTTCCTCATCAATCTACAGACAATATCCCATAATGACAAAGTGAAAACAGGTTTTTAGAAAACAGAAATACCTTATTTACATACGTATTCAGATCCTCTGCTATGACACTCAAAATTGAGCTCAGGTGCATCCGGTTTCCATTGATCATCTTTGAGATGTTTATACAACTTGATTGGAGTCCACCTCTGGTAAATTCAATTGATTGGACATGATTTGAAAAAAGGCACACACCTGTCTATATAAGGTCCAACAGTTGACGGTGCATGTCAGAGCAAAAACCAAGCCATGACGTCGAAGAAAATGTCCGTAGAGCTCCGAGACAGGATGTGTGGAGGCAAAGATCTGGGAAAGGGTACCAAAATATTTCTGCAGCATTGAAGGTCACCAAGAACACAGAGGCCGGCATCATTATTAAAATGGAAGAAGTTTGGAACCACCAAGACTCTTGCTAGAACTGGCCGCCCTGCCAAACTGAGCAATCGAGGGTGAAGGACCTTGGTCAGGGAGGTGACCAATAACCCGATGGTCACTCTGACAGGGCTCCAGAGTTCCTCTGTGGAGATGTGAGAACCTTCCAGAAGGATAACCATCTCTGCAGCACTCCACCAATCAGGCCTTTATGGTAGAGTGACCAGACGGAAGCCACCCCTCAGTAAAATGCACACAAACTCCCTCTTGGAGTTTGCCAAAAAGCACCTAAAGGACTCTCAGACCATGAGAAACAACATTCTCTGGGTCTGATGAAACCAAGATTGAACTCTTTGGCCTGAATACCAAGCATCATGTCTGGAGGAAACCCGGCACCACTCATCACCTGGCCAATACCATCCCTATGCTGCAGCATCATGCTGTGGGGATGTTTTTCAGCGGCAGGGACTGGGAGACTAGTCAGGATCGAGGGAAAGATGAGCGGAGCAAAGTACAGATAGATCCTGGATGAAAACCTGCTCCAGAATGCTCAGGACCTCATACTGGGGCAAAGGTTCACCTTCCAACAGGACAACGGCCCTAAGCACACAGCCAAGACAACGCAGGAGTGGTTTCGGGACAAGTCCCTGAATGTCCTTGAGTGGCCCAGCCAGAGCCCGGACTTGAGCCCGATCTAACATCTCTGGAGAGACCTGAAAATAGCTGTGCTGTGATGCTCCCCATCCAACCTGACAGAGCTTGAAAGGATCTGCAGAGAAGAATGGGAGAAACTCCCTAAATACAGGTGTGCTAAGCTTGTAGCATCATACCCAAGAAGACTCGAGGCTGTCATCGCTGCCAAAGGTGCTTCAACAAAGTACTGAGTAAAGGGTCTGAATACTTATGTAAATGTGATATTTCATTTTTATTTTATTTTTTGAAATTTGCTTCAATTTCTAACCTGTTTTTGCTTTATCATGATGGGGTATTGTGTGTAGATTGATGAGGGAAGAAAACGATTTAATACATTTTAGAATAAGGCTGTAATGTAACAAAATGTGGAATAAGTGAATGGGTCTGAAAACTTTCCGAATGCACTGTATGTTTCCCATGCCAATAAAGTCCTTTGAATTGGGGGGAAGAGAGAGAGAGAAATAAGATGGAGAGAAGTGGGTCTATCTTGAACCGTCTTGCCTGTGTGTGTGTTGGGTTTTACTATCCTTGTGGGGACCAGAAGTCCTCAAAATGACAGTAAAACAAGCAGAATTCAGACATTTCGCCAGTCCCCAAAAGGAAAAAGGCTTTTTTAGGCTTAAGAGCTAGGTTTAGGTTTATGGTTACAATTATGGTTAGGTTTAGGAGTTAGGGTTAAGTTAATATTTAGGGGTTTGGGGTTAGGTTATGGGAAAATAGGATTTTGAATGGGAATCAATTGTTAGGTCCCCACAAGGACAGTAAAACGAACTTGTGTGTGTGTGTGTGTGGGTGGTGGTGATAAGATAAGGCAGAAATTCTGCAGTTTTAAAAGCAACCGAAGTGAAGGCAGATATGCTAATTTCTCTACACTTTTAAAAAGACAGATGAACAGCGAGAGCCCACACACAGACACACATCACTCCTCCATCACCACACCTCCTACTACACCACACACAGGAGATAGGGGGAAATATGACAAATGTAAGGTATGACAGCTGAGCACTGATTCTGCCATAGCTAAAAGTAAGGTGGAGCTTTTACACAGAAAAGGACAATACAGAATACAAGAATAAAGGCCATTACCGTTCTGTTTGTGATCGACTTGGTTTGAATCTGGGTCTCCTATGCACCACAGGACCGTGTTAGCCCGCTGAGCTAAAGCCTAGGCATTAGGCCTGGGAGCTAATGCAAGTCTTCAGGACTCAGGTAAGATTACTCATCATGCGAGCATGGTTCACAAAACCACCTCTGTTACATATCTCCCAAGTGAATGAGTGAATGTGGTTATGCCAACAGTCCAGCAGGGGGCAGATGTCCATATGAGTAAAGCTGAAGTAACAGTAACGTGATATAACAGAAGAAGTGACCTGGGAGTACCTGGGCCCACATACACAGATCAGACAACTGGCCAGACCCTGTGGCCCTGGCCCGCATCCAAACATAAAATACACTACATATACAAAAGTATGTGGACACCCCTTCAAATAAGTGGATTCGGCTATTTCAGCCAAACCGGTTGCTGACCGGTGTATAAAATCGAGTACACAACCATGTAATCTCCATAAACAAACATTGGCAGTAGAATGGCCTTACTGAAGAGCTCAGTGACTTTCAACGTAGTACCGTCATAGGATGCCACCTTTCCAACAAGTCAGTTTGTCAAATTTCTGCCCTGCTAGAGCTGCCCCAGTCAACTGTAAGTGCTGTTATTGTGAAGTGGAAACGTCTAGGAGCAACAACGGCTCAGCCGCGAAGTGGTAAGCCACACAAGCTCACAGAACGGGGCAGCCGAGTGCTGAAGCGTGTAAAAATCATATGTCCTTAGTTGCAACACTCACTACCGAGTACCAAACTGCCTCTAGAAGCAACGTCAGCACAAGAACTGTCCGTCAGGAACTTTATGAAATGGGTTTCCATGCCCGAGCAGCCGCACACAAGCCTAAGATCACCATGCGCAATGCCAAGCGTCGGCTGGAGTGGTGTAAAGCTCGCCGCCAACTTGGGAGCAGTGGAAACACGTTCTCTGGAGTGGTGAATCACACTTCACCATCTGGCAGTCCAACGGACTAATCTGGGTTTGGCGGATGCCAGGAGAACGCTACCTGCCCCAATGCATAGTGCCAACTGTAAAGCTTGGTGGAGGAGGAATAATGGTCTGGGGCTGTTTTTCATGGTTCAGGTTAGGCCCCTTAGTTCCAGTGAAGGGAAATCTTAACGCTACAGCATACAATGACATTCTAGACAATTCTGTGCTTTCAACTTTGTGGCAACTGTTTGGGGAAGGCGCTTTACTGTTTCAGCACGACAATGCCCCAGTACACAAAGCGAGGTCCATACAGAAATTGTTTGTCAAGATCGCTGTGGAACGACCTTGACTGGACTGCACAGAGCCCTGACCTTAACCCCATCAAACACCATTGGGATAAACTGGACCACAGACAGCAAGCCAGGCCTAATTGCCCAACATCAGTGTCCGACCTCACTAATTGCTCGTGGCTGAATGGAAGCAAGTCCCCATAGTAATGTTCCAACATTTAGTGGCAAGTTGGCTGGATATCTTTTGGGAAGTGGACCATTCTTGATACACACGGGAAACTGTTGAGCATGAAAAACCCAGCAGCGGTGCAGTTCTTGACACAATCAAACCGGTGAGCCAGGCACCTACTATCATACCCCGTTCAAAGGAACTTCAATCTTTTTTCTTGCCCATTTACCCTCTGAATGGCACACATTCTATGTCTCAATTGTCTCAAGGATTAAAAATCCTTCTTTAACCTGTCTCTTCGTATTCATCTACACCAGGGATCATCAGCTAGATTCAGCCGGAGAGGGGGAAGGGGATATAATTACATATAATTTGTAGACTGCAAATTGACTGCAAATATTTGACTAAAACATAATAATTTCAAACCTTGCTCACATTTGTATATGACCACGTGTCTCTTTATTGGGGTGGGAATACTTGGGAAGAGATTTCCTAAATAAAAAATCACTGATTTCCTGGTGTTTAAAAAATGGCCAACAATGAAAATTGTCTACACTGATTGAAGTGGATTTAACACGTGACATCGATAAGGGATCATAGCTTTCACCTGGATTCACCTGGTCAGTCTATGTCATGGAAAGAGCAGGTGTTCCTAATGTTTTGTATACTCAGTGTATATTAAGAGCATAATGAAGAGTGAGATGGAGAGGAACAGAGAGAGCTAGAAGAAAAGAGAGCAAGTGTTCATTTCAGATAATGCGACTGCACTCTTCGAGACCCCTGTGTAAAACTGAACTAGTAAAAAAAACTAAAATCCTCTGGACATGAAAGAACACATTGTTCTCATAATTGGTTCTGTTAGGAGATGTAGAGGCCTTACTTGTTTTTTTTATGGATCGCATTTCATCATGGCAGCAAATTGCACCTCAATCACGAGCCATTTGAATGTATTCTCCTCGATAAGAGAGAGCAGTGAGAAGCAGGAGCCCCCCTTAAAAAAGCACGAACATAGTCACCACTTACACACACACACACACACACACACAACACACACACACACACACACACACACACACACACACACACACACACACACACACACACACACACACACACACACACACACACACACAACACACACACACACACACACACACACACACACACACACACACACACACACACACGAATGAAGCCTTTTTGGTTGAATGAAGGGAAAAACACCAAAACATGGTGTTGTTGTTTCTAATGATAACTTTGTTTTGAGGTAAAACAAACACGGTTGAAAAACAACAACCCAGTGGATATTATCACTGTGTTGACGATCAAACAGGAGAGCTTCTCTACGGGGACTACACGGTTGTCATGTGCGTATGACGGGCCAACGCCTGAACTCTGCTGGCTAGTTTGCCAGCATACTAAAACAGGAAAGCGCCAGGCTTGTGTCTGTCTGTCCTTTGGGACATGACGTCATGTCCCTGTATCCTTTGGTTACCGTCTTGGTTACCCGCTGATGATGATCACAACGTGCAAAGCATAATGACTTCCTCTTCCTGGTGTAGTATTAGTCATCCCTACCAAATCAGATCAACTCAAACCGTTTACCAAATCTGCCAGTCTTAACTGTAGTCTACTCGGCAGGTAGCCTAGTGGTTAGAGCGATCTAATCCCCGAGCTGACATGGTAAAAATCTGTCCTTCTGACCCTGAGCGAGGCAGTTAACCCACTGTTCCCCGGGCGCCGAAGACGTGGATGTCGATTAAGGCAGCCCCCGGCACCTCTCTGATTCAGAGGTTGAGTTAAATGTGGAAGACACATTTCAGTTGAATGCATTCAGTTGTACAACTGACTAGGTATCCCCCTTTTCCCTTTCTCCTCACGTTAGCCTTGACTGTAGCGGCAATGCCATGATTCTTCTTGTAGAGCCGCTTACATTAAAACAAACTATTGAGAACAGACTTTGTAACGGCTACCAAGACTTTCTGCTTTTCACCCCCTACCTAATAACCCAGTACACTAACCTGGTACCGGTACTCCTTGTATATAGCCTCGTTATTGTTATTGGGTTTCTTTATTTGTTCATTTTCATACTTTTTAACTGCATTGTTGGGGAAGGGCTCGTAAGTAAGCATTTCCCAGTAAAGTCTACACTTGTATTCAGCGCATGTGACAAATACAATTTGATAGTGTCAGACAATCTGAGGGACTGGTGCAGATCCACAGACCAGAGGTTGAGAAGCAGTCAAGAGCAAAAGCTTGAGACACGTTCGGGTTGTGGTTTTGATCTATAGTCCTCTCTAATGAAAACTGACATAAAAAAAATATATACTTGGCATTGAAAAAAAACCTTGGTTGGACTAAGTTGACTGAACCATGAGTGAGAGGGCCCCTGGGGAGCAGCCCTGGCCTGGCCAGAGTGAGCTCTTCCTGGGCTTGTAAGCCTCAGGGTCTCTCCTCCCCTCTGGAACTTTCACACAGCTCAGCCTCACCGTCCAAGCCAGCAGTCACTCAACAAAGACAAAGACTATAATAGCTCAAATTTTTCTGTCCTCCGCAATAAACCCCCACAAATGAAGCCTCCAGTATGGCAGCCAGGCGTTGTGCCTTTAAAACGGGTCTCATTTCATAGAGATTCGGTCCTTAGATGACTATCTGCTGGGTGAGAAGAGAAGTCTGCAGGGGAAAGCCCAATTAATTGCTCGGCGGTGGCTCAGAGCTGGTCTCATTCTCACGGCATACCAGCGTTCTTCTGTAGGACAGCGTGAATGTTCGCCTCCCTGTTTTAACTAGTTAATTAAGTTAGCAAAGTGGAGTGGTGGGGGTTTGGCAGCTGTCATTTAACACAGACTGGTGTAATCAGAGTGGTGATATGTGATGGGAGGGTGGACTGTTAACTGTACTTTATGACTCACACATCAGACTGCAGAGAATAGCTACTGTAGAGTCAGGCTATGTATGGAAGGTTCGTGAGCAGTAATGTAGAGCCAATGGAAATATAATATTGACGTGTTATACTGGGTACGATCTCATGGCCTTCATTATAGTTTTCCCATCACCATGTCTCTCTGTTGTCTTTAATGTTTCAACTCACTGAACACTCAAAGTCCACAACTTGTTTTCATACAGAGACTAAACATACTGGCATCAATTGCCATTACACTCACTTCCTCCTGAAGCAAACTCTCCCTGTTATCTATCCATCAGTGCCCAGGTGTGTGTGTTTTTGTGTGAGGGCCTCTAGTCCCTGCCACAATGGACAGTTCTGTGGCATGCAAAGCTCAATGACGAGACCTGTACCAGAGGAATCCGACCACAGACGATGTTATCAAATCAGCAGTTCTCCACTTAACACTGTTTAGAATCAGTTTCACACTCAACTGTTATAGAGCCGAATGTCCAGGAAACATCATTCACTCACTGGCTATTTTCTGAAGTTGCGTTCAGAAATCCAGGTCATATTTATAAAAGTCATATGGCACATATGAGCAGGATTACTAGATCATATTAAATGTGCTTCCTGAGATGTTGAAACATTTCTCTAAGGAAATTGCGAGATCTGATAATCTGCACTAGGCAGTGCGACTGTGTTAAAGACAGGTTGCAACTCCACCAATCACTCGTAAAAAAAAAAATCCCTGCTTGCCTGCATTACAAATGTAGCTGCTGCCTGGTTGCCAAGGCAACACCCACATGACTCAGGGCCGGTCAGGAGCTGCGAGCATCCTCCAACCCCCTCTCTCCCTCCCACATGCTCTCTAAGCCAATCACAAGGCAGCATGTCCCATACACGATAAACCCACTCACAGAGGGAGAGTACGGGGGCTTTGCTTGGCGCAGACTGCGGATTAAAATACCCATATGATAGGCTAAGGCCTGGCCCGTGGATACACAGGCTGAAGATATTGACACAACCTCTGGTTTAAAATACCCATATGCTAAGGCCTGCTTTGTGATCTGTGTGGTTCTGGTGACACACACATATGGCGGGTAGTTTGTGGTTTGTGTGGACTCTTCTGATCCCTCTCTCTCRRTCRCCCCCCCCCCCCCCCCAGAGTCTCTCTCGCTTTCCTAGTCTCTCTCTTCATCTCTCCTGTCGTTTGCTCAGGGTCAGTGGAATATTGACAGCTGAATCCCAGTGAAGATGTCTGGCTTTCCTCCAATAATGCCGCATTTCCATGGAGACTTACCCCCACACCAGCGTGTCGGCAGTGTTTTTCTGTTAATGTAAACTCCAGTGTAATTGTGTTTCTATTAGGAGTGTGACGCTAAGACCTCGGGGAGAGCAGAATCAACAACCTCTGCAGCATCAAGACAGTTGCTTTATCCGAAGGTGTTAAAAGTTCAGTTAGCCATTGTTATGTAAATAGTAGCTGAAAAGTACCAGTGGCCTGGCTTTGGCCCCAGGTGAAATCCGGTCCGCCGGAGCCATGGCCCAGCGAGACACGGGTGCCGGCCAACATAGATGGAAAGAGAAAGGTCTGAGTCTTTGGGTAAAACACTGGGGCCTGTACTGAAATGTGGCGCTCTCGCTCTTAATTCCAATACCTGTAGCGAGTGTTGGACCTCTGGGGACACTGCCATGGGTAGTAGTCAGGAGGGATCTGAGGTTTCCTTCTTAATAGCTTCACAGTGCAATCTCTTCCTGTTTCGTCAATGAAACTGTACTTTATGCTTTTAAAAGTGCACCATTCGGCATCCTCAGCTTCAGACTGGCATTAGCCATGGGTAAGATGATTGACACAGGGCAGGAGCCAGGAAGGGCCTTGGCTAGGCCTAGCGTAGCTGTGGTAAGTCTGGTTGTGATGTCTGTTTTCAGTAAGGACACAGTGGGGTTTTCAAAACAAAGTGCTCCTGACTCTGACCATCCACTTAGTGTCTGACAGTAACTGCCTTGTCCAACACTGGCACCCTGTACAATGAGATGATTTGGAGATAATTTCTACTGAGTCTGAGGACAGGGGAGAAGGTTTTAAAAGGCAGGACAGGCAGCACTGACATACTTCTGCACGTATGAACAACATAATAAGGTTTGGGTTAAAGTTGTTGAACCAGATAAGGGCAGGGCAGACAATGTGAATTAGTTCCGTTGATGATGGAGGAATCATAGTTTGAGGAATCATTCGTGGAACACTTTTACCTTCCAGAATAGTTAGAAAGTTATGCCAATTTTATTTATTTTTATAAAAAGTAGAACACTCGTCACCTCACTATTTCAATACAACTACTGTATACTAATTATTGTTAATCCAATATATCTGACTGTTTATGACACCTCCTGAGAGTACTTTAGGCTGCTGAAGTGCCAAGTTTCAGGCTGGTTTACATTCATTCATTCATTCATTCATTATGCAGAACTGAAGCCTTGCACTAAAACGCTGTAGCAGCCAACTCTCTGACAGGCCTAATTTAAGAAAAGGGCACACTTTTAAGAAAGACACATTATTTGCCTTTTTTGTTGTTGTCAGAAACCAATTCCTGACTAGATTATAGAGACTAGAAGCTCAAGGTTTGTTAGGCTCTTTATGGGTTAGTCACAGTTCACCCTAAAATCCCAGTTGGTCATATAAAGTCGAATTTAGTCTCTATTTAACCCAGTCTGTTGTGTAGCTATAGGCATATGCATCAGGCAAGACCCATCGGCTAGGGTTAAGGCTACATAAGATAACAGGAGCCTCTGCGATGGGTATTCCATATTCCCATGATTAGTCTGAACTGTAATTTAACTTAATGACATCGGTGTTATTTTCTGGTATCAGTACAGTGCCTTCAGAAAGTACTGACTTATTCCTCATTTCTTGTGTTACAGCCTGAATTCAAAATGGATTAAATCAAAAAATAATCTCACCCATCTGCACACAATAGATACCCCATAATGACAGTGAAAAAAAGGTTTTGGGGAAATGTTTGTAAATGTATTGAAAATAAAATACAGAAATATCTCATTTACATAAGTATTCACACCGCTGAGTCAATACATGTTAGAATCACCACCTGGATTGTACAATAGTTGCACATTCTTTTCAAAATTCTTCAAGCTCTGTTAAAGTTGATTGTTGATTATTGCTAAACAGCCATTCTCAAGTCTTGCCATAGATTTTTAAGCCGATTTAAGTCAAAACTGTAACTAGGCCACTCAGGAACATTTAATGTCGTCTTGGTAAGCAACTAAAGTGTTTATTTGGCCATGCGTTTAAGATTATTGTCTCCCAGTGTCTGTTGGGAAGCAGACTGAACCAGGTTTTCCTCTAGGATTTTGCCCATGCTTAGCTCTATTCCGCTTATTTTTACAAAACTCCCTAGTTCTTGCCGATGACAAGCATACCCATAACATGATGCAGCCACCACCTTGCTTGATAAGTGGTACTGATATGTTGGATTTGTCCCAAACATAATGCTTTGCATTCAGGACATAAAGCTCATATATTTGCCACAATTATTGTAGTTTTACTTTAGTGCCTTATTGCAAACAGGATGGATGTCATCTTTGTACCTTTGGCTAAGGTGTATGTAAACTTCTGACTTCAACTGTATTGACTCAAGACGTTTCAGCTTTAATAAATTTGTACACATTTCTAAAAACATAATTCCAATTGGGCATTATGGGGTATTGTGTGGAGGCCAGTGAAAGACAATTTCAATTTAATCCATTTTCAATTCAGGCTGTAACACAACAAATTGTGGAAAAAGTCAAGGAGTGTGAATACTTTCTGAAAGCACTGTATACAGTGGTTTGGGCTTAGTGGGACTATCATTTGTTTTTCAACAGGACAATGACCCAACACACCTCCAGGCTGTGTAAGGGCTATTTGACCAAGAAGGAGAGTGATGGAGTGCTGCATCAGATGACCTGGCCTCCACAATCCCCCGACATCAACCAAATTGAGATGGTTTGGGAGTCGTACCGCAGAGTGAAGGAAAAGCAGCCAACAAGTGCTCAGCATATGTGGGTAATCCTTCAAAACTGTTGGAAAAGCATTCCAGGTGAAGCTGGTTGAGAGAATGACAAGCATGTGCAAAGCTGTCATCAAGGTAAAGGGTGGCTATTTGAAGAATCTCAAATATATTTGGATTTGTTTAACACTTTTTTGGTTACTACATGGTTCCATTAGTGTTATTTCATTGTTTTGATGTCTTCACTATTATTCTACAATGTAGAACATAGTAAAAACAAAGAAAAACCCTTGAATAAGTAGGTGCTCTAAAACTTTTGACCGGTAGTGTATGTTCAGAAAGTATATTATGTCCGAGTATGAGCCTCATTCTACAGTAGTTCTTAGCTTTTGCTTAGCCACTGGAACAAATATTAGACAAATGTATGAATGAATGTACCAACTTCAATGGAGACAGTGATAACCCATTACAAGGCCATCACTCCAGTCGTGGATAAGATGATCATTTCCCAATGATACCACATAGATCTATTATTATCTGCCTCGAACAAGCTCTATTTTGGTGGCCTCTGGTACATTATATGGCCTTGATTCCACCTGAAATACACAGCTAAATTACTGAATACTTTAACAACTTTACCTCCCAGATTGGTCAAATTAGTTGTGGTATTGAAAATGTAAGAAATCAGTATGTAAATATGTACATATTTACATGCAAGATAGGAATTGCCACAATGTTTGTTATTCAAATTATGTATTTTATTGGCTCTGCTGCTGTGGACACTTAGGGTAAGGAAACCAATAAACCTTTGGGTGAATTATCCCTTTAACAGTTTGGCCTGTCAATCAATCAATGTGGGTGGAATTGTCAGGGGAGGCGGCAGGATGTTTGTGAGTCACACAGTTGGTAGGGTTTCAGACCTGTCAATCAATGTGGGTGAGACTGAGGAAAGGTGGTAGATTGTGACTGCATCACTAAACTAAATAGTCTACTCTATCAATTGCGTTTACTGTGGCAACAACTTAAGCAAATATACTGTGCAGTAGTAGCCTTCCAGTATGCAAATTAGGGAGCCAAATGAACGGCTCTCTTGATCAAAAAGAGCTGTTCGTTCACGAACTACGAATCACTAGGCTACACCAACGAGTCACTTTAGAGGTCACTGGCAAATATCGACATGGGCTTCGAATCCTAGGAAAATACAAACAAGATCTTTGGTTTACTTGTCCCGATGTGATACCATGGACATATAACTACTGTGTAACATTTATGAATAGCAAAGGGATATAGGAGATTGACTTTATTCAGTCAGTTCGACACCTTTTATAAACTAGTCAACACAAGCTGTTCCGTCGTCAAATCGACTCCGTGGCTGGCTATAGGCCTAGGAAAACGCTAAAGAAAATACATGAATGTGCCACAAAACAAGAATTAAGTGGATTTCAACTCATCGTTACCACTTACATGGGACATGTAAGTTCACTCACAGGAGACGATGAAAAAGCATCATGTTCTCCCTCATCCGTGAAAAGAAATTTGACTGCAGTCAAACACAGGGCACAAACAAACCCACATGTACCGAGAGGCGGGACAGACAGCAGACTGACAGTGTTTCCCTGTCATCGCTTTGTGATTTACAGGCACCTGTCCTATCAATAGATCACTAGACGATAATAACGTTCATTCTCGCAGGGAAAGGCCATACAGACTTTGACTAGCAAATTTAAACTTTTAAATTGAAAGCTGTTCTGCCTGCGGTTATGGAACCGCCACCTGTCCCAGACCTGTTGTTTTTCAACTCTTGATGATCGGCTATGAAAAGCCAACTGAAAATTATTCATGATTATTATTTGACCATGCTTGTCACTTATGAACATTTTTTAACATCTTGGCATAGTTCTGTTATAATCTCCACCCGGCACAGCCAGAAGAGGACTGGCCACCCCTCATAGCCTGGTTCCTCTCTAGGTTTCTTCCTAGGTTTTGGCCTTTCTAGGGAGTTTTTCCTAGCCACCGTGCTTCTACACCTGCATTACTAGCTGTTTGGGGTTTTAGGCTGGGTGTCTGTACAGCACTTCGAGATATTAGCTGATGTACGAAGGGCTATATAAAATAAAATTGATTGATTGATTGATTGAAAGAAGCCTAGTTAAATTTATGAAGTGGAACAGTAGCTGGCTGACAATGAGCCTGTTAACCGCTGTTTAGCCGATAGCCGGCACTTATGGGAAAACACTGCTCAAATGTATTGAATTAAAACCCATAACACAAAGCCATATGGCTGTTGATAATCTTAGAAAACTAGAAAAAAAGGAAGCAGGTGCCTATTCACCAGGACTAACCTCTGTTTGATCAATTGTTCAGTGGGCATTTGGAAGCTATAGGGAAATACCACTGCAAAGGAATTATGCAGGGCAACTTTAAAAATGTATGCTAAACACAAAAAAAACATTGATTTCAAAGTTTAAAAGGCCAATTGCCCCTTAAAACCAACTCCTCTGGTTTTAAACGGCGTATGTGGCATCAATGAGTCAGAAACGTTATAGTGTCAAAATTGACTACAAAGTGTAAATAGGATAATTTGTCATAGTCAGTCTCGTCCCAAACAGAGTTTTGTACGTGAGTTTGTCACTACTTACTGGAGGGGTGGGTGTGGATTATTTACATACTCATTTTTTCCAACGATGCCCAATTTCCCAGAGACAACATGTTGTGGTCCGCCCCCAGCTGCCATGTGGACATTTGTCGTCAAGTCTGCATATGGGTGCAACGCACGCACATTTCACTCAGCAAATACGAGTGAAAAAGGGCTTCCATAAAGTTTGTGCAAACTTCCTATCCATTTCAACAATATTGCCAGAAATGGATTGTCAACCGTCAAACCACTGGTGTTGGTGAGTACGTTAGCTAAGTAGATAGCTGGTACTAGCTAGCTAGTAGCTACTTTTAGTTATTTGATAATATTAGCGAGCCAGGCTAGCTATGAGAAGATCAATAACAACGGCGTCCAGTGGGGTCTTCTTGGAACAAACTGTCTGGAGGGAGAAAAATGGCAGAAGTGGATGTTATGTTTGAATCAGATGGTGTGTCGAGTGGAGATGAGTGAAGAATTGGATTACCTTGGCGAATGCAAAAGGAAACAAGAAGAAATCCAAGCCTAGTTCTGATAATTTTTTTGTTCTGAGTAAGGGTTTTGTGTATCTATTGGAACAGAAGGAGCGTACTCTGCGCTTCAAGACGATATAGGATAGGAATGTGTAGTGTTCTCTCTGGGGTGGTCATAGAAGTAAAAGCAAAGGATATACACTAAATGACAAAGTATTTCGACAAGTATTCCTGCTCGTCAAATATCTCATTCCAAAATAATGGGCATTAATATGGAGTTGGTCCCCCCTTTGCTGCTATAACAGCCTCCACTCTTCTGGAAAGGCTTTTCACTAGATGTTGGAACATTGCTGCGTGGACTTGCCTCCATTCAGCCACAAGAGCATTAGTGAGGTCAGGCACTGATGTTGGGCGATTAGGCCTGGCTCGCTGTCGACGTTCCAATTTACACCAAAGGTGTTCGATGGGGTTGAGGTTAGGGCTCTGAGCAGGCCAGTCAAGTTCTTCCACCCCAATCAAGACAAACCATTTCTGTATAGACCTCGCTTTGTGCACGGGGGCAATGTCGTGTTGAAACCAGAAAGGGCCTTCCCCAAACAGTTGCCACAAAGTTGGAAGTACAGAATCGTATAGAACGTCATTGTATGCTGTAGTGTTAAGATTGCCCTTCACTGGAATTAAGGAGCCTAAACCATGAAGAACAGCCCCAGACCATTATTCCTCCTCCACCAAACTTTACAGTTGGCACTATGCATTCGGGCAGGTAGCATTTTTCTGGCATCCAAACCCAGATTCATCCGTCAGACTGCCCGATGGTGAAGCGTGATTAATCACTCCAGAGAACAGGCCTAGAGTCCAATGGCGCCGAGTTTTACACCACTCCAGCCGATGCTTGGCATTGCACATGATGATCTTAGGCTTGTATGCGGCAGCGCGGTCAAGGAAACCCATTTCATGAAGCTCCCAACAAACCGTTATTGTGCTGACGTTGCTTCCAGAGGCAGTTTGGAACTTTAGTGTATTGAGTGTTGCAACAGAGGACAGACACACACATATATATTTTTTTAACATTTGGTTTCCATGTGTTTGATGCCATTTCATTTGCTCTGTTCTGGACATTATTATGAGCTATCCTCCCCTCAGCAGCCTCCACTGATGTAGACGGGAGGGGTATCGATTGCCAGCTGAGCCTAAATGCTGCAATTGTGAAGTGTCCTGTTAGGCTGAAGGAGACGGAGGTGGTAAGAATAAGGGCTGTCCAGCATGTCTCTTATGCGGAGGCGGTGAGAAGAAAGGAGTGAAGTTGAATAAATAATGGTAGGAGGAGTAGAGACACCAGATAATATTCCTTGCCAACAGAGGGATCCTGACATGTTGCATGTGAAGAAAGTGGACTTTGTATTAGAGCCCGACCGATAATCGGCATGGCCGATTTAATTAGGGCTGATTTAAAGTTTTCATAACAATCGGTAATCGGCATTTTTGGACGCCGATTACATTGCATTCCACGAGGAAACTGCGTGGCAGGCTGACCACCTGTTACGTGAGTGCAAGTTGCTAGCTAGCATTAAACTTAACTTTTAAAAACAATCAATCTTCACATAATCACTAGTTAACTACACATGGTTGATGATATTACTAGGTTAATTAGCTTGTCCTGCATTGCATATATAAATGCGGTGCCTGTTAATTTATCATCGAATCACAGCCTACTTCGCCAAACGGATGATTTCACAAAAGCGCATTCGCGAAAGAAGCACAATCGTTGCACGAATGTACCTAACCATAAACATCAATGCCTTTCTTCAAAATCAATACACAGAAGTATATATTTTTAAACCTGCATATTTAGTTAAAAGAAATTCACGTTAGCAGGCAATATTAACTAGGGAAATTGTGTCGCTTCTCTTGCGTTCATTGCACGCAGAGTCAGGGTATATGGAACAGTTTGGGCCGCCTGGCTCGTTGCAAACTAATTTGCCAGAATTTTACATAATTATGACATAACATTGAAGGTTGTGCAATGTAACAGCAATATTTAGACTTAGGGTTGCCGCCCGTTTGATAAAATACGGAACCGTTCTGTATTTCACTGAAAGAATAAACGTTTTGTTTTTGAAATTATAGTTTCCGGATTTGACCATATTAATGACCAACGGCTCGTATTTCTGTGTTTATTATATTATAATTAAGTCTATGATTTGATAGAGCAGTCTGACTGAGCGGTGGTAGGCGGCAGCAGGCTTGCTTCACAGCGCTGTTTATGACTTCAAGCCTATCAACTCCCGAGATTAGTAATGCCAGCCTAAAGTGCCTATTAGAACATCCAATAGTCAAAGGTATATGAAATACAAATGGTATAGAGAGAAATAGTCAACGCGTCATAATTCCTATAATAACTACAACCTAAAACTTCTTAACTTGGAATATTGAAGAACTGGGAATATTGAACCCTCAGCTTTCATATGTTCTCATGTTCTGAGCAAGGAACTTAAACATTAGCTTTTTTACATGGCACATATTGCACTTTTACTTTCTTCTCCAACACTTTGTTTTTGCATTATTTAAACCAAATTGAGCATGTTTCATTATTTATTTGAGACTAAATAGATTTTATTTATGTATTATATTAAGTTAAAATAAGTGTTCATTATTAATTCAATATTGTTGTAATTGTCATTACAAAAAATAAATAAATAAAAATATTTTTTTTAAGTAAAAATAATAATAATAATAATAATAATTCGGCCAATTAATCTGTATCGGCTTTTTTTGTTCCTCCAATAATCGGTATCAGTGTTGAAAAATCATAAATCGGTCGACCTCTACTTTGTAGCGTTTATTGCATTGGTTATCAACCGCACAGAGCAAACAGAGGAAATCAGAGAAAATAGGCATTGTGCGGTTAAATGCGGTGGTTTGCGCTTTCAGTTTTACGTGAATGCTGACATCTATCTACGGTTTCTGGTTAGGGTAGGTTTTAATAGTCACAGTGGGTACAATATCTCCTATACACCTCCTGATAAACTCAGTCACCGTATCAGTATATTTATCAATGTTAGGCTACCCAGAACATTTCCCAGTCCACGTGATCAAAGCAATCTTGAATCATGGATTCCGAATGGTCAGACCGGCGTTGAATAGTCCTTAGCACAGGTACTTCCTGTTTGAGTTTCTACCTATAGGAAGGGAGGAGCAAAATGGAGTCGTGGTCAGTTTTGTCAAAAGGAGGGCAAGGGGGAAGGGGGCCTTGTAGGCATCCCGGAAGTTGGAGTAGCAGTGGTCGAGTGTTTTAGCAGCGCGAGTACTACAGTCAATGTGTTGATAGAACTTTTTTTCTAATTTGAACTGTGACTGAAGGAGTGGGATGTTTTATTTTTATATGATGTCGGGTTCTCTTCCCGCAATATCGCGTACAGCGAGTGGCGGCAATACACCAATAAGTGTAGTCTGCCATAAAAACCTTAAAGAAGAAGATGAAGGCTAGCTATGACACCACAGATGAAAGGGGAATGACATTGTAGCTATCTGAATACATCAAGCTAACATGTAATGTGGTGTATGTAGCATGTCAGAGGAAGATGTGCATAGCTCAAGTTAACTAGCTACCTTGTTAACAGCCAACTGTAGCAGCAAATAGCAAAACGTATCAGCAAGCATTCAGCAACGTGCACAGCTGGTTGCATAGTAACAGTGTCAGCGTGACCGGCTTGAATCTATTCTGTAGTTAGTCCCTTCAATAGCATATACATTACTTCCAAACTACAGAAAGTAATTTTTTTGCTGTTGATTGACTTATGATATTTTATATCATTCACAGGCTATGTAAAACAAAACTGGTGGATTTGTTCAGCAGGGTTGTGGGAATCCCCTTACCACATCATAGCTGTTACAGAAGGATGAGGCAGTGGCAAGTCACCAGTCCCGCTTCAGGGTAATGGAGGACACTTGAATCAGGTTGATCACATTTGACCTGGTCAATGGTCAAAATACCATCTGTCCTGGAATTCACCAAACCACCATTTATAATGTAATCAGTACTGTGTGTATTTTGTATGTTGTAAGGAGGTGCCCCCTTCCACTGCGTCAATGGATTACTGCTGGGCCCAGGGAGTAATGCCAACCAGTCAGTGCCATGCTGGCACGTGCCCCTTGTGAATTAGCTGTGAATCAGGATCTCTGATTGGCTACGTTCAACAGTGTATTCACTGTTGGCTTCCATGACTGTATGGTGACAGTCTTTCTCTCTCTCTCCCTCTGTGATATAGGAGCTGAAGTCGGGGCTCCTTCATATGCAGTATCTGAGACGAGAGGGACCTGGAGCTGATCTATGCTGCCGTGCCCATCAGGAGTTGGCAAACACCTCAGAAGGGACACAAGTTGATGATTACTAATAAGACAGCACATCACAAGTAATATCACCCTTTCAATAAGTGTCACTCATCAACACTTCCTCGTTTTTCTACAGATGGGCAGAAGAGATTAGGGCTGGGCGATATGGCCAAAATATATCACAATATTTCACTTTTTTTTTTTTTAAGTATGACAATATTTAACATTTTTGAATACAAGTTCTGAAAAGCTTTATGAGTAGTTCATGACCCTAGGGTGGCAATGGGGCTTTGTCCATTATGATTGTTTTATACCGTTCAATCCAACATCAAACAAAAATCATTTTCAGCATTTTCCACACTGTGCCATGTAGGGCTGCATGTAAATTGGTGAACTCTTGGAATCATGGAAATATGATTATTCCAATTCCATACAATGAACAAAAATACAGACGCAACAACTTCAAAGATTTTACTGAGTTACAGTTCATATAAGGATATCAGTCAATTTAAATAAATTAGTTAGGCACTAATCTATGGATTTCACATGACTGGGAATACAGACGTGCATCTGTTGGTCACAGATACCTTCTAAAAGAAATGGTAGGGAAGTGGATCAGAAAACCAGTCATTATGTGGTGTGACCACCATTTGCCTCACGCAGCATGACATCTCCTTCGCATAAAGTTGATCAGGCTGTTGATTGTGGCCTGTGGAATGTTGTCCCACTCTTCAATGGCTGTGCAAAGTTGCTGGTTGTTGCCGGGAACTGGAACGCGCCATCTTACACGTTGACTCAGAGCATCCCAAACATGCTCAGTGGATGATATGTCTGGTGAGTATGCAGGACATCTAAGAACTGGGACATTTTCAGCATCCAGGAATTGTGTACAAATCATGGGGCCATGCATTATCATGCTGAAACATGAGGTGATGGCTGTGGATGAATGGCACGACAATGGGCCTCAGGAGCTCGTCAAGGTATCTCTGTGCATTCAAATTTGCGTTTTACCGACGGCATTAGGTTTGTTGTCCGTAGCCTATACCTGCCCATACCATAACCTCACTTCCACCATCGTGCACTCTGTTCACAACATTGACATCAGCAAACCACTCGCCAACACAACACCATACACGCCGTCTACCATCTGCCCGGTATAGTTGAAACCGGGATTCATCCATGAAGAGCACACTTCTCCAGCGTGCCAGTTGTCATTGAAGGTGAGCATTTTCCCACTGAAGTCAGTTACAAGCCGAACTGCAGTCAGGTCAAGACCCTGGCGAGAACGACGAGCACGCAGACGAGCTTCCCTAAGACTGAATCGGACAGTTTGTGCAGAAATTCTTCGGTTGTTTAAACCCACCGTTTCATCAGCTGTCCGATGGCTGGTCTCAGATGATCCCGCAGGTAAAGAAGCCGGATGTGGAGGTCCTGGGCTGGCATGGTTACACATGGTCTGTGGTTGTGAGACCGGTTAGACATACTGCCAAATTCTCTATAACGCTGTTAGAGGTGGCTTATGGTAGAGAAATTAACATAAAATTAACTGGAAACAGCTCTGGTGGACATTCCTGCTGTCAGCATGCCAATTGCACGCTCCCACAAAACATGAGCCATCTGTGGTATTGTGTTGTGTGACAAAACGGTACATTTTAAAGTGGCCTTTTATTGTCCCCAGCACAAGGTGCACCTGTGTAATGATCATGCTGTTCAATCAGCTTCTTGATATTCCACACCTGTCAGGTAGATGGATTATCTTGGCAAAGGAGAAATGCTCACTAATAGGGATGTAAACAAATTTGTGCACAAGATTTTATTTCAGCTCATGAAACATTTTACAACACTTTACATATTATGTTTATATTTTTGTTCAGTGTATATTATTCTATATTATTATGAGGTATTGTGTGTAGATGGTTGAGAGAGAAAAATCTAAGTTAATACATTTTTAATTCAGGCCTTAACTGCATTTTGTTCAGGAATAAGTCAAGATGAATGAATACATTCTGAAGGCACCAAGTCATAATTATGAGATCCATTTAGGCAATCTGTATCAAGTGTCCAATGTGCACTTTCTAGCGTAACCATATATCCTTTAGTCAATCAAAATAGCCTCCAACACTCTACTCAGCAAATTGATGTAGTCTATCACAGTGCCACCCGTTTTGTCACCAAAGCCCCATATACTACCCACCACTGCAACCTGTATGCTCTCATTGGCTGGCCCTCACTTCATATTCGTCTCCAAATTCACTGGCTCCAGGTCATCTATAAGTCTTTGCTAGGTAAAGCCCTGCCTTATCTCAGCTCACTGGTCACCATAGCAGCACCCACCCGTAGCACYCGCTCCAGCAGGTATATTTCACTGGTCATCCCCAAAGCAAACTCCTCCTGTGGCCGCCTTTCCTTCTTGAACGAATTGCAAAAATCACTGAAGCTGGAGTCTTATATCTCCCTCACTAACTTTAAGCATCAGCTGTCAGAGCAGTTTACTGATCATTGCACCTGTACACAGCCCATCTGTAAATAGCCCACCCAACTACCTCATCCCCATAGTTATTTATTTTTGCTCCTTTGCACCCCAGTATCTCTCCTTGCACATTCATCTTCTGCAAATCTATCACTCCAGTGTTTAATTGCTAAATTGTAATTATTTCACCACTATGGCCTATTTATTGCTTTTACCACCCTAATCTTACTACATTTGCACACACTGTATATAGATTTTTCTATTGTGTTATTGACTGTACGTAATCACACATTGTTTGTGTGCATGTGAGAGAGAGGGAGCGAGAGAGTTTGTGGTGACATTGTTTTGTTGATGCGAGTTGGTGCCTGTTTGATGACATCTGGTTGACATCAGATTTAATTATTCAATTAAATCCATTAAAGGGGCAATCTGGGATTGGTACATACATTTTTGGACTTAATTTAATATATAACTATTGATTCTTGAAGAATGCAACTTTAAAAAATGGCTCATGAGCAATGGTCTTACCCCATCAGAAACTAAAATACAGTATATGTTTGTTTTAGTACATTGTTTGTAATGACTGACTATCTCATAACTCGTAGTCCGAATTGTTTTGGGGATGTCGAAAACAAGCTTCCATATTCATATTTCTGTTTGACTTGAAATAAAACCCATTACCTCTGCCATATTTTTTTAAATTATATTAAATAGTTTAACAATCTCTAATAAATACTTTTTAAATTTGCRTGCCAAATCGATATGCTCCTATGAACTTCATATGTTGGGTCCTTTTACATGTAAATGACCTAAAGCACAGGCCATGGGCTGATGGTGAGGCTGTCAACGCAAAGGCAAGCCAACTTCAGGTAAATCATGACGCCAAACGGCGTATTGTTGCTGTCAACCTTCTACCCCCACTTATATATCCTGAAACAAACCAGGCTTCCTAGAAATCATAACACACCCATGAATACAATTCTTGTCAGGGAAGATTAGTACAGACTAAATGGCACTAAAATGCGCGATACGTACCCCATTTTGCTTGGTTGTTAAATCGAAGGGAAGGGATTCAGTCCGTGGGCGCAGGGCTCCAAAGGCGGAGTGAACAATCTAGGTAATGTGTTTTTCCTCTCCAATAAGCAGCTCTTCACAGCGCTGTTGACGTCTGTGGCTTGACAGGAGATTCTAGATAGTCAGTGCGGTTCCCTTCACGCCGACATGTCTTGCTAGTCTGTTCTACGCTATAGGGTGTTGGTTCAAAGTTCCCCAAACAAACGTGTCGGTGGATTCATGATGACCGAAACCATCGGTGTTGACGTTGGCGAAATTAAACGCACTCTTCAATCATGCTCAATGGGAAGCTAAAGCACGGAGGATATAGCAGCTAAGCTAACGTTGGCTACCGAGGCGCACATACATGACTAACGTTTCTAAATTACAAAGTAGCGCGAGCTCCTTTTACACTTAAAAAGGCAGGAAAAATAGGGACCGCTTGCATTGATATTGGCAGCACACCATCTTCTCGTCTGCGAAAAAAAATGCTTGAAATATCCACTTGGTTCTAGACGGATTTGGGTATTACTATTACAGCTCTGCACGGCGGTCCTCTCCGTTGACTTGCATTTCGCTACTCTCCAAAGATGATACCGCTCTCAAAATGTGACCAGCTGCGTGCACCGCAGTTATCCTCAGGCGAGAAAAATGCTTAACATTCATTCTTGCTTCTCACTTTGAAAGGCCCGACTGTTCAACGTTCCAAAATGTAATGTTACTCGTTGCTCAATCCCTGGCGTCGTAAGTGCCATCAAAATTCCTCTAACAGCTATCCTACTACAGTTTATCAAAATGCATAAATCTGCGGCAATAATAAACTCATTTTAGCTACAGGGGAAAATATCAATTTTTATGTCGAATAGGTTTCATCTCCCATCTGTTTTCGCGGAAAGACTTGGTACATTCTCATGGCTCCATAGTCTCCTCTAGTCAGACCAAACCAGCTACCGGCATCTTCAACGCCTGGTCAAATAAGGCCGAATATGAAATGCTATGCTGAATTAAGTTCAAATAAGAAAAATAGCCAATTCGTTGATTTTATTCATCAGACAGGGATTTTAAATGTCAAATCACGGCCAGTCTTTGCTCCATCGAACGCCTCCCTTTTTCTCCAGCCGTCTGTGTAGCGTCTGATCTCTCCAATCATCCCATTCATCACCTCTCTCAACCCATCCTCCCGTTCTGTTCACTGAAAGCATGAAATTGGCCCTACGTGATCACGCCGCCCCTCCGCACAACGTCACCGTATCCTTAGAAATCTGACGCAATAAAATAGTTCCGTCATTTCCGCTTAGCAACTGAGGAAAAGTTCGTATTATACCTCAGTGGTAGCAACCTGCAGTTTATTATGGGTCCTATAATAAACCTGCAATAAACATGTAATGCAATATTACGTTAACGTTTTTCATTGCGGTATGTTTTGTGACCATGGATTGGATGAGAAATCGGACCTACATTATATGTATATGACCTTTCCAAAGCATCCACTAATTCAGCACACTGCACAGATCTCTTAGATTATCTATTAGAATTCTACATGAATGATTCACCCAGAGGTCGATTTTATAGATAGCCACCATATTACTACGCTACAACTTTTTTGTTTTTGTAATAGGACATATTTAGTTACCCTATATACATTATAAGCATACACAGAATGATAATCGATGCAATGTATACATCATTGACTTGTTCCAGTTAGATTATTGTGCAATTGATGGTGGACACCTTGTGGACATTGGATGTCAGTGGCAAATGTGGCCACTACAGTGTGACTATTTACTGTTATTGAACTCAGGTTCCCACCCTTCAGCTTGTTTTCTTTTCAACCAGACAACAGTGGCATATTGGCCTTCAGTTTTGACTTATGTTAAGGGCATGTTGTATGCTTGCCATTCTCTCTTTGGCATCAAGAGGATCCTTCTTGCATGCAATATGGCATGTCTGTTATCAGATGTGTTATCAGTGTTATCAGATTACTAAATCTAATTATCAAACACTGTTACCGAACCTGGCTGTTATCAAATTGTTCTGGGCTGTTCATTGCTTCAAATAAATCACAGATTTTGGGGGTGCCCTTGTGCTAATGGAATTTCACTGAAACATAACATTCTCCTGCCCTGTCCCTTAAATCCTCACCTCACATCTGAATTACCACCTGAGAAGAGAGTGAGCAGGGAACATGGCTATATACAGGTAATTGACAATATATTGGAAACACTTCTGTAAATGAGGAATACAAAGTATATTGAAAGCAGGTGCTTCCACACAGGTGTGGTTCCTGAGTTAATTAAGCAATTAACATCCCATAATGCTTAGGGTGATATATAAAAGTGCTAGGCCGGCCATTATTTTGGCTGCCATGGCAATGCCCCCATAGGATTACAATTTCCCCATCCACAGGACACGAGTGGTCACTGAATGGTTTGATGAGCATGAAAACGATGTAAAGCATATGCCACGGCCGTCTCAGTCACCAGATCTCAATCCAACTGAACACTTATGGGAGATTCTGGTGTGGCGCCACCATCAACAAAACACCAAATTATAGAATTCTCGTGGAAGAATGGTGTCACATCCCTCCGATAGAGTTCCCGACACTTGTAGAATATATGACAAGGTGCATTGAAGCTGTTCTGGCGGCTCGCGGTGACCCAATTCCCTATTAAAACACTTTATGTTGGTGTTTCTTTTACTTTGGCAGTTACCTGTTTATATGTACACCAATGTTCAAACGTTTGGGGTCACTTAGAAATGTCCTTGTTTTTGAAAGAAAAGCTAATTTTTTGTCCATTAAAATAACATAAAATTGATCAGAAATACAGTGTATTGATGGTGCAGCTAGAACCGTTTGAGGATCTGAGGACCCATGCCAAATCTTTTCAGTCTCCTGAGGGGGAATAGGTTTTGTCGTGCCCGCGTCACGACTGTCATGGCACACCAAGAAACTTGAAGCTCTCAACCTGCTCCACTACAGCCCCGTCGATGAGAATGGGGGCATGCTCGTTCCTCTTTTTCCTGTAGTCCACAATCATCTCCTTTGTCTTGATCCCGTTGAGGGAGAGGTTGTTGTCCTGGCACCACATGGCCATGTCTCTGATCTCCTCCCTATAGGCTGTCTCGTTGTTGTCGGTGATCAGGCCTACCACTGTTGTGTCATCGGCAAATTTAATGGTGTTGGAGTCATGCCTGGCCGTGCAGTCATGAGTGAACAGGGAGTACAGGAGGGGGCTGAGCATGCACCCCTGAGGGGCCCCGGTGTTGAGGATCAGCGTGGCGGATGTGTTGTTACCTACCCTTACCACCTGGGGGCGGCCCGTCTGGAAGTCCAGGATCCAGATACGGAGGGAGGTGTTTTGTCCCAGGTTCCTTAGCTTATTGATGAGTTTTGAGGGCACTATGGTGTTGAACGCTGAGCTGTAGTCAATGAATAGCATTCTCACCTAGGTGTTCCTTTTGTCCAGGTGGGAAAGGGCAGTGTGGAGTGCAATGGAGACTGCATCATCTGTGGATCTATTGGGGTGGTATTCAAATTGGAGTGGGTCTAGGGTTTCTGGGATGATGGTGTTGATGTGAGCCATGACCAGCCTTTCAAAGCACTTCATGGCTACAGACGTGAGTGCTAGGGGTCGGTAGTCGATACTACACTTATATATAGTACGATACGCACTTCCGGTTTGGTTTGGAGCAAGTAGTTGCATTCCGCTTTGCTCCACAGGTAGTATTACAGGTAGTATTACATTTCATTTCATTACAGTACAACAGTTTGATTTGTTTGATCTTAGCTGGCTACATAGCCGTCTTTGTATCCAAGATAATTGTGTAGTCTAGAGTAATTATAATTAATTAAGTAATTAATTAATTAATTAATTAAGTAATTAGAGTAATTGTCGAGGTTACCTAGCCAGTTAGAGGTTACCTAGCCAGCTACACTTTCAAACAAAGTCAACAACGCAGCCACTGCTAGCTAGCCTATTTCACCAGCCAGCAGTACTATATCATTTTAGTCAATAAGATTTTTTGCAACGTAAGCTTAACTTTCTGAACATTCGAGACGTGTAGTCCACTTGTCATTTCAATCTCCTTTGCATTAGCGTAGCCTCTTCTGTAGCCTGTCAACTATGTGTCTGTCTATCCCTGTTCTCTCCTCTCTGCACAGACCATACAAACGCTTCACACCGCGTGGCCGCTGCTACTCTAACCTGGTGGTCCCAGCGCGCACGACCCACGTGGAGTTCCAGGTCTCKGGCAGCCTCTGGAACTGCCGATCTGCGGCCAACAAAGCAGAGTTCATCTCAGCCTATGCTTCCCTCCAGTCCCTCGACTTCTTGGCACTGACGGAAACATGGATTACCACWGATAACACTGCTACTCCTACTGCTCTCTCCTCGTCTGCCCACGTGTTCTCGCACACCCCGAGAGCTTCTGGTCAGCGGGGTGGTGGCACTGGGATCCTCATCTCTCCCAAGTGGACATTCTCTCTTTCTCCCCTGACCCATCTGTCTATCGCCTCCTTTGAATTCCATGCTGTCACAGTTACCAGCCCTTTCAAGCTTAACATCCTTATCATTTATCGCCCTCAAGGTTCCCTTGGAGAGTTCATCAATGAGCTTGACGCCCTGATAAGTTCCTTTCCTGAGGATGGCTCACCTCTCACAGTTCTGGGTGACTTTAACCTCCCCACGTCTACCTTTGACTCATTCCTCTCTGCCTCCTTCTTTCCACTCCTCTTCTTTGACCTCACCCTCTCACCCCCCCTACCTTCACAAGGCAGGCAATACGCTTGACCTCATCTTTACTAGATGCTGTTCTTCCACTAATCTCATTGCAACTCCTCCCAAGTCTCCGACCACTACCTTGTATCCTTTTCCCTCTCGCTCTCATCCAACACTTCCCACACTGCCCTACTCGGATGGTATCGCGCCGTCCCAACCTTCGCTCTCTCCTCCCCGCTACTCTCTCCTCTTCCATCCTATCATCTCTTCCCTCTGCTCAAACTTCTCAACCTATCTCCTGATTCTGCCTCCTAACCCTCCTCTCCTCCTTTCTGCATCCTTTGACTCTCTATGTCCCTCTCCTCCAGGCCGGCTCGGTCCTCCCTCCTGCTCCGTGGCTCGACGACTCATTGCGAGCTCACAGAACAGGGCTCCGGCCAGCCGAGCGGAAATGGAGGAAAACTCGCCTCCCTGCGGACCTGGCATCCTTTCACTCCCTCCTCTCTACATTCTCCTCTTCTGTCTCTGCTGCTAAAGCCAATTTCTACCACTCTAAATTCCAAGCATCTGCCTCTAACCCTAGGAAGCTCTTTGCCACCTTCTCCTCCCTCCTGAATCCTCCTCCCCTCCTCCCCCTCCTCCTCTCTGCTGATGACTTCGTCAACCATTTTGAAAAGAAGGTGACGACATCCGATCCTCGTTTGCTAAGTCAAACGACACCGCTGGTTCTGCTCACACTGCCCTACCCTGTGCTTTGTCCTCTTCTCCCCTCTCTCTCCAGATGAAATCTCGCGTCTTGTGACGGCCGGCCGCCCAACAACCTGCCCGTTGACCCTATCCCTCCTCTCTTCTCCAGACCATTTCCGGAGACCTTCTCCCTTACCTCACTCATCAACTCATCTTGACCGCTGGCTACGTCCCTTCCGTCTTCAAGAGAGCGAGAGTTGCACCCCTTCTGAAAAAACCTACACTCGATCCCTCCGATGTCAACAACTACAGACCAGTATCTTTCTTTCTTTTCTCTCCAAAACTCTTGAACGTGCCGTCCTTGGCAGCTCTCCTGCTATCTCTCTCAGAATGACCTTCTTGATCCAAATCAGTCAGGTTTCAAGACTAGTCATTCAACTGAGACTGCTCTTCTCTGTGTCACGGAGGCGCTCCGCACTGCTAAAGCTAACTCTCTCTCCTCTGCTCTCATCCTTCTAGACCTATCGGCTGCCTTTGATACTGTGAACCATCAGATCTCCTCTCCACCTCTCCGAGCTGGGCATCTCCGGCGGGCCCACGCTTGGATTGCGTCCTACCTGACAGGTCGCTCCTACCAGGTGGCGTGGCGAGAATCTGTCTCCGCACCACGTGCTCTCACCACTGGTGTCCCCCAGGGCTCTGTTCTAGGCCCTCTCATATTCTCGCTATACACCAAGTCACTTGGCTCTGTCATATCCTCACATGGTCTCTCCTATCATTGCTATGCAGACGACACACAATTAATCTTCTCCTTTCCCCCTCTGATAACCAGGTGGTGAATCGCATCTCTGCATGTCTGGCAGACATATCAGTGTGGATGACGGATCACCACCTCAAGCTGAACCTCGGCAAGACGGAGCTGCTCTTCCTCCCGGGGAAGGACTCGCCGTTCCATGATCTCGCCATCCGGTTGACAACTCCATTGTGTCCTCCTCCCAGAGTGCTAAGAACCTTGGTGATCCTGGACAACACCCTGTCGTTCTCAACTAACATCAAGGCGGTGACCCGTTCCTGTAGGTTCATGCTCTAACACATTCGCAGAGTACGACCCTGCCTCACGCAGGAAGCGGCGCAGGTCCTAATCCAGGCACTTGTCATCTCCCGTCTGGATTACTGCAACTCGCTGTTGGCTGGGCTCCCTGCCTGTGCCATTAAACCCCTACAACTCATCCAGAACGCCGCAGCCCGTCTGGTGTTCAACTTTCCAAGTTCTCTCACGTCACCCCGCTCCTCCGCTCTCTCCACTGGCTTCCAGTTGAAGCTCGCATCCGCTACAAGACCATGGTGCTTGCCTACGGAGCTGTGAGGGGAACGGCACCTCCGTACCTTCAGGCTCTGATCAGGCCCTACACCCAAAACAGGGCACTGCGTTCATCCACTCTTGCCTGCTCGCCTCCCTACCTCTGAGGAAGTACAGTTCCCGCTCAGCCCAGTCAAAACTGTTCGCTGCTCTGGCACCCAATGGTGGAACAAACTCCTCACGACGCCAGGTCAGCGGAGTCAATCACCACCTTCCGGAGACACCTGAAACCCCACCTCTTTAAGGAATACCTAGGATAGGATAAAGTAATCATTCTAACCCCCCCCCCCTTAAAAGAGTTAGATGCACTATTGTAAAGTGGTTGTTCCACTGGATATCATAAGGTGAATGCACCAATTTGTAAGTCGCTCTGGATAAGAGCGTCTGCTAAATGACTTAAATGTAAATGTAAATGTAGTCATTGAGGCAGGTTACCTTAGTGTTCTTGGGCACAGGGACTATGGTGGTCTGCTTAAAACATGTTGGTATTACAGACTCGGACAGGGAGAGGTTGAAAATGTCAGTGAAGACACTTGCTAGTTGGTCAGCGCATGCTCACAGTACACGTCCTGGTAATCCGCCTGGCCCTGAGGCCTTGTGAATGTTGACCTGTCTAAAGGTATTACTCGCAGCGGATGCGGAGAGCGTGATCACACAGTCTTCCGTTACAGCTGGTGCTCTCATGCATGTTTCAGTGTTATTTGCCTCGAAGCGAGCATAGAAGTAGTTTAGCTCGTCCGGTATGCTCATGTCACTCGGCTGTGCTTCTCTTTGTAGCTCTCGGCTATGCTTCCCTTTGTAGTCTGTAATGGTTTGCAGGCCCTGCCACATCCGACAAGCGTCAGACCCGGTGTAGTACGACTCGATCTCAGTCCTGTATTGACGCTTTGCCTGTTTGATGGTTCGTTGGAGGACATAGCGGGATTTCTTGAAGCTTCCGGGTTAGAGTCCCGCTCCTTGAAAGCGGCAGCTCTAGCCTTTAGCTCAGTGAGGATGCTGCCTGTAATCCATGGGTTCTGGTTGGGGTATGTACATACGGTCACTGTGGGGACGATGTCATCGATGCACTTATTGATGGAGCCAATGACAGATGTGTTGTACTCCTCAATGCCATTGGAGGAGTCCCGGAACATATTCCAGTCTGTGCTAGCAAAACAGTCCTGTAGCTTAGCATCTGCTTCATCTGACCACTTTTTTATTCATCTAGTCACTGGTGCTTCCTGCTTAAATATTTGCTTGTAAGCAGGAATCAGGAGGATACAATTATGGTCAGATTTGCCAAATGGAGGGCGAGGGAGAGCTTTGTATGCATCTGTGTGTGTGGAGTATAGGTGCTCCAGAGTTATTTTACCTCTGGTTGCCCATTTAACATGCTGATAGAAAATTTGGTAAAACTGATTTAAGTTTCCCTGCATTAAAGTCCCCGGCTACTTGGAGCGTCGCCTCTGGGTGAGTGTTTTCTTGTTTGCTTATGGCGGAATACAGCTCATTCAATGCTGTCTTAGTGCCAGCCTCCGACTGTGGTGGTATGTAAACATGACTAATGATTACACCCTAAATCAGCTAGATACAGGCAAGAGTGTGCAAGGCGGTATTGAATGTGTCACTGTCTGTCACCTCAAATATTTATCTCGAACCTGTGTGCACCTACGTTGTAAACTTTCATTCAGTCTAGGTTGTAGCAACCTCATGATGGGAATAGGGAAAATGTGAGTATCATGTAGTAGCCTAACCCTATTACTGTTACATTGAACTGGGAGAATGGAATATGAATGACAGTCATCCAATATGCTGTAACTGAAATAAGGCCATGCTCATAAAAAAAAATGTCTTCTCTCATCTTAAACAGCACCGACCACCACTGCTACACAGACCTGTATGAAGAGGCGGGAGGCAAAAAGGAAGGAGTGAAGGATGAAGACACAGAGAGTATGACCTCTGAATGGTCTTTCCACAGCAGACACTCAGACCGGAAGGCCAGGGGGTACCTGGAGAAGTTTGTCCTGAAGGATGAGACTCCCGTGGTGGAGCTGGAAGGGTAACCAGCTGTAGAGGAAGGCTTCAGAACTTGGGCCCAGGAATCATATGCGCTGGACAGCTTTTTCTCACACCCTGAGTCTGAGCATGACATGACAGATTTCTTCCTGACGAACGCCAGGTTCTCTCCATCCGATGATCGGTACATTCCATCACTGGATAAAGAAAAGAACAATGCAGAACGTGTGAAGGAGGATAAACATGTCAAGGCAGACGATAACGTTTTAGAGACAGTGCAGGAAGCGCCTCAGCCCCAAGTGGTGGAAGAAGGGAAAACCACAGAATTGGGAGCGAGACACAGGGCATCGTCACAGATATAAAATGACCCAGAGTCTTCCTCTGAGGTGACTGGTGGGGGGAGTGTCACTGAGTCCCCCACAGACCCAAACCTCTCACACAAGCATGATGCTCCCACAGAGGAACTACAAACCCTCCCGTTTCCTCTGAGTGACAGCGGAACCCAGCAGATAACCAATCAGGAAGCTCCAAAGCCAGTAGCCCTGCTTAGAAGGATGCCAGTTGCACCTCTCAAGACCTCTCTGAATCTAGCGCCAATGGCTCAAGCCCATACCCCAGTCGAGATCCTGGAGGAGGGAGTAGGGGATGGAGGGAAGGAAGAGAGGGAGGAGTGGAAAGCCAAGGCATCACCAGTTGACGGCTCATCCTCATTTTACCAATCCCAGATTGCACTGCTATCAAGTATAGCTACTGACCCACCAATTGAAGAAGGGAAAGAAAAGCCACTAAACAATGAACCAGTAAAAGTAGAGAACAAAAATACTTAATTGGCTGAGGGAAACACAGAACCACATCAGGCTGAGGAGAGTGACAGCCCCAAACCAGATACTGACCCAGTATTGACAGGAGAGGAGACTAAAACAGAACCTGAGAAAGGAGAGACTGAACCAGAGAAAGGATAGACAGAACCAGCTGAGTCAGCTAAGCCAGAGGTTGAACCAGAGAAAGGAGGGGGCAGCAGTGAGACTGCATCAGCTACAGTACAACAGGAGCTATCCCGACCTCTCCTCCTGCTACTGCCCTACTGCTACTGCCCTAATGCCTGAACCAGTCAAAGATAGCAGAAGATGCATCCTCCTTTAGCCTTGTTTAGTGTCGCACCCTGATCTGGTTCACCTGTCCTTGTGATTGTCTCCATCCCTCCAGGTGTCGCTTATTATCCCCAGTGTATATATCCCTGTGTTTCCTGTCTCTCTGTGCCAGTTCGTCTTGTTTGCCAAGTCAACCAGCGGTTTTCCTTGCTCCTATTTTTACCAGTCTCTGTTTGTTTCTAGTCCTCCTGGTTTCGACTCTTGCCTGTCCTGACTCTGAACCCGCCTGCCTGACCACTCTGCCTGTTCTGACTACCAGCCTGCCTATCCCCTTGTACTGTTTTGGACTCGGATCTGGTTTCTGACCCCTGCCTGGCCTGACCTCGAGACTGCCTATCGTCTGGTTCTGTTTTGACTCTGACCTGGTTTATGAATTCTCGTCTGTCCCCGACCCGCCTTTGCCTACTCCATTTGTTATAATAAATATCGGAGCTCTACCATCTGCCTCCTGTGTCTGCATTTGGGTCTCGCCTTGTGCCCTTATAGTTTAGGTGAAAAATACAATATCCTTTTAGTCTTCTTGGCATTATGCCACAGCAATTTGGAATGGAGAGGTCAAATTATGAATTGACGCAAAAATGACAGAATGTCACTTTTTTTTCTGGATATTTTTATGCATAAGTGTTTGTTTTAGCATTTTAAATCAATGGCACCTTTCTGGGCCCCTTTTTTGGCCAGATAAAGCCTACTCCTGGACATAAAAGCTGGACATCCAAAGCCTACTCCTGGACATCCATCTTTTAATGGAGATTCTCCATTGAGCAGTAATTGTTAGGTTATTACCATTTTATCATGTAATGTCTAAGTAAATACCTGATCATTTCTGTACTGTAAAATAAAGTGCTAGCTGTATTCCTCTCCTTTTGTGCCTAAGAGAGGAATACACCCGCTGGTCCAGATCATCCAATCCCCTCTGTGTTGATGGATGGTAGTTGGTTGAGATATGGCTTTGTGTGTGTGTTTGAGAAATAGGAGCAGTGATGTGCAGTGAGGTCAGTGGCTGGGTAACCACTAGCTAAAAAGTTCACCATACAACAGATATCGCCAACAACCAGAGTGACATAAACTATGAACTGAAATTGACAAACAATTTTCACCAAATGCAAATACCAATGTAGCCAAGATACACAAGCGATAGCCTCCAAAGGCGGCTTATTTATATCTATTCGACAAAAGAACATTTCTATTCTTAATAGGGAAGGGGTGTGTGTGTTGTGTGTGTGTGTGTGTGTGTGTGGTGTGTGTGTGTGTGTGTGTGTGTGTGTGTGTGTGTGTGTGTGTGTGTGTGTGTGTGTGTGTGTGTGTGTGTGTGTGTGTGTGTGTGTGTGTGTGTGTGTGGGGGGGGGGATCTAAATTCCACCCCTTGCCTCTACTTATAAATAATTGTCAATGGCGTTGAGCATGACAACCCCCATCTTGACACTGTGTCGCTGTAATACCTCAGACACACCGATAGGATTGTCAAACGTTTGCCTGTCGACAGTACTTAGCACCTCTGAACCGTGTCAGCAGTCAATCTCTTTTGTGTTCACTCTTTTGTGTTCACACAAAGACCTTAAAATAGACCAAAGCCCCATAAATACTCCATAGATTCCAAGCAAACTGCACTAATTTTGCTTTTTTTTTAATAGAAAGCACTTGTTGATACTAGCCAGAACTACCTAGCAAGATGACGAAGATTTCCAATTTTGGAATGGCAGTGTCAGCCAATCAGCTCCTTTGTTGTTCAACCATTCCATAATGACTGCAGTGGCTACTGTTGTGGCAGTTCACTTAAAAACTAGCAATCATTCAATCTTCTCGTGTAACAGTTGAGATAATGGGACAATTCTGAGTACAACGCATTTCTCCTCTTTGGATTGGGTTATGTTTCCTGAGCCATACTTCATGTCGGCTCCCCCGGTGTCTTAATCTACACAGGGAGCCTGTCCGACCCTAGTGCAGCTGTCAGCGACCGGGTCGGATCTGCTGGCTACATGTTGCTAAGTTCAGTGGGAGGCTGGGAGTTTGTGTTTTCTTGACCAAAGCTTGTTATCATAGTTCAATATTTAGGATCGGCTAGCCACAGGAGGATATTCATTCTCAACACAAACTATTCTCACACTCAGAGTTTTCAAACTGTACTATCTGTCTTTGCTATTCTGCTGCTTCTAACAAGATGAGATTTGAAAGGATTCCCTTCGCAAGACAAGGGGTAGGCTATTACTCAAATACTACAGTACAAAGGAGGTTTTGAAAACTCTGTGACAATACTGTATCCTTGTCTCATTTCCGTTATCTGCACACTGATTTCAAATCAAATCACATTTTATTGGTCACATACACATATTTAGCAGATGTTATTGCGGGTGTAGTGAAATGCTTGTGTTCCTAGCTCAAACAGTGCAGTAGTATCTAACAATTTACAAGAAAGGAATTAAGAAATATATAAATATTAGGACAAGCAATGTCAGAGTGGCATTGAATAGAATACAGTATATACATATGAAATTAGTAAAACAGTATGTAAACACTATGTGACTAGTGTTCCATTATTAAAATGACCAGTGATTCCATGTCTATGTACGTACATAGGGCAGCAGCCTCCAAGGTGCAGGGTTGAGTAACCGGGTGGTAGCCAGCTAGTGACAGTGACTAAGTTCAGGGCAGGGTACTGGATGGAGGCCAGCTAGTGTTAGCTATTTAACAGTCTGGCTGCAGTGTGCCGACACAGCAGAATGCTGATCCTGTACCCAGGACCAGATGCTCCGAACCTGGAGGAGCTAGTCCAGAACCAAGTCCTGAAACAGGAAGACCGGAACCAGGGAGACCAGGATGTGAGGGCAGTGGGACACAACATCATCATCATCATCGATGGCACCTGGAGCCAGGCCAAATACATTTTCCTCAGAAACACCATTCTCCACCAGCCCAAACAGGTGGAATTGCTACAGTCCAATAGGGCACAATGTATTTAGTACAATGTAACCAGGGTACATTACACTGGGGTGTATTGATTAAGTACAATGAAATCAATGTAATAGTCCCAAAAGTGCAAACTACAAGCTAAATCAAGCGCTTTCAAGTATATAAACTCAGCAAAAAAAGAAACGTCCTATCACTGTCAACTGCGTTTATTTTCAGCAAACTTAACATGTGTAAATATTTGTATGAACATAACAACATTCAACAACTGAGACATGAACTGAACAAGTTCCACAGACATGTGACTAACAGCTATGGAATAATGTGTCCCTGAACAAAGGGGGGGTCAAAATCAAAAGTAACAGTCAGTATCTGGTGTGGCCACCAGCTGCATTAAGTACTGCAGTTCATCTCCTCATGGACTGCACCAGATTTGCCAGTTCTTGCTGTGAGATGTTACCCAACTCTTCCACGAAGGCACCTGCAAGTTCCCGGACATTTCTGTCTGGCCCTAGCCCTCACCCTCCGATCCAACAGGTCCCAGACGTGCTCAATGGGATTGAGATCCGGGCTCTTCGCTGGCCATGGCAGAACACTGACATTCCTGTCTTGCAGGAAATCACGCACAGAACAAGCAGTATGGCTGGTGGCATTGTCATGCTGGAGGGTCATGTCAAGATGAGCCTGCAGAAAGGGTACCACATGAGGGAGGAGGATGTCTTCCCTGTAACACATAGTGTTGAGATTGCCTGCAATGACAACAAGCTCAGTCTGATGATGCTGTGACACACCGCCCCAGACCATGACGGACTCTCCACCTCCACCTCGATCCCGCTCCAGAGTACAGGCCTCGGTGTAACGCTCATTCCTTCGATTATAAACGCGAATCCGACCATCACCCCTGGTGAGACAAAACCGCGACTCGTCAGTGAAGAGCACTTTTTGCCAGTACTGTCTGGTCCAGCGACGGTGGGTGTGTGCCCATAGGCGACGTTGTTGCTGGTGATGTCTGGTGAGGACCTGCCTTACAACAGGCCTACAAGCCCTTCAGTCCAGCCTCTCTTAGCCTATTGCGGACAGTCTGAGCACTGATGGAGGGATTGTGCGTTCCTGGTGTAACTCGGGCAGTTGTTGTTACCATCCTGTACCTGTCCCGCAGGTGTGATGTTCGGATGTACCGATCCTGTGCAGGTGTTGTTACATGTGGTCTGCCACTGTGAGGACGATCAGCTGTCCTTCCTGTCTCCCTGTAGCGCTATCTTAGGCGTCTCGCAGTACGGACATTGCAATTTATTGCCCTGGCCACATCTGCAGTCCTCATGCCTCCTTGCAGCATGCCTAAGGCACGTTCATGCAGATGAGCAGGGACCCTGGGCATCTTTCTTTTGGTGTTTTTCAGAGTCAGTAGAAAGGCCTCTTTAGTGTCCTAAGTTTGCATAACTGTGACCTTAATTGCCTACTGTCTGTAAGCTGTTAGTGTCTTAACGACCGTTCCACATGTGCATGTTCATTAATAGTTTATGGTTCATTGAACAAGCATGGGAAACAGTGCAAACCCTTTACAATGAAGATCTGTGAAGTTATTTGGATTTTTACGAATTATCTTTGAAAGACAGTGTCCTGAAAAAGAAACGTTTCTTTTTTTGCTGAGTTTATATTTGACCGTGGTCTGATTATTTGTAGTGTTGAAATGGAGTCTGCTGTGTTGAGTATTTCAGGTACAGTTGAACAATAGTGAGCAGACCAGCCAGTATGTTATTCATTCTCAGCCCTCTAACATCTGTCTGTCCACCCTGGAGTGTGCTGCTGTCACCCTGTCCATGCTAGAGAGGAATTAAGCTATACCAGAAGGTGGGTACACTGTGTACAAGTCATTAAGAACACTTGCTCTTTCAATTAATAATTTCCATGACATAGACTGACCAGGTGAATCCAGGTGAAAGCTATGATCCCTTATTGATGTCACTTGTTAAATCCACTTCAATCAGTATAGATGAAGGGGGGGGAGACAGATTAAGGAAGGATTTCTAAGTCTTGAGACAATTGAGACATATATACAACAAACTGAAGTGCCTTTGATCGAGGTATGGTAGTAAGTGCCAGGCTCGCTGGTTTATGTCAAGAACTGCAACGCTGCTGGGTTTTTCACACTCAATAGTTTCCTGTGTGTATCAAGAATGGTCGACCACTCAAAGGACATCCAGTGCATTGGAGTCAACATGGGCCAGCATCCCCGTGGCACATAGAGTCCATTCCCCGACGAATTGAGGCTGTTCTGAGGGCAGCCTTAACCTTCTGCGCACAGACCCACACCATGATGCCGGAGGGCCCTTTACAACAACCTTCCTGAACAGGGCCAGGTCCAGGGTGTGTTAACCTGTGCTCCTGTCACTGTATGTGACTTGTCATTTCCTCTTCCTGTCTCCGTTGCATCCGCAGCTCCTCCAGGTTCTGTTGAAGCCTCTGCAGGCTCTGTGCTCCTTCCAGCTGCAGCAAGGGGCCCAGGTCCACCACAGCTGCCCTAGATGAGGGACTACTAGGTTGTGTCTGAAAGGAATGGACACCCTGGCCTATCCCTCATGTAGTTCACTACTTTTGACCTGAATGCAATTTCATTTAATTTCTTCCACTTTTCCCAGATGTTTGTGCAGTACACTGCCATTCAGGCTCCCTCAAGGATTTAAAGCTGCAATATGTACGTTTTTGGGCGACCTTACAAAATTCACATAGAAATGTGAGTTATAGATCTGTCATTTTCATTTAAAGCACGTCCCAGAAGCAGTATATCTGTTCTATGTGTGTTGTGTCTATGCTTCCCGTTCTTAAGTTTTACTTTCGGTTTTGTACACCAGCTTCAAACAGCTGAAAATACAATATGTGTGGTTATGGAAAATATATTTCATGGTGGGTTAAATGGTACAATGATTCTATACACTATACTTGCTTGTTTTGTCACATAAACTGAAATTAGGCAAACTATTAGAATTTTAACAACCAGGAAATTGAGAAGTGATTTCTGCATAGTTCACCTTTAAAACAATTGGATCAGAGTGCATGGTGTAGCTACCATAGAAGATATAACTGTTTTATATCTATGCTGGCTACCTACATATTTCCAATCCAATGTGTGGTTATTTTAAATGATGTCTTATTTGTTTTTATACATATGTTGAAATAAATGATGAATAAGAAAAGTGACCGATGTCCTATTTGATTATGTAAAACATTGTGATGGAATGCTGCATGTGAACTAAAGGACATACAGTATTTGACATAATCTGAATCTGAATGAAAAAAGAGTTAGATGCACTATTGTAAAGTGGTTGTTCCACTGGATATCATAAGGTGAATGCACCAATTTGTAAGTCGCTCTGGATAAGAGCGTCTGCTAAATGACTTAAATGTAAATGTAAATAATCCATCCACCCGAGACTGGCGAGGTTAACGCATCCGAAAGCCCGCGGGCAAAACTGATGTTTTAACAGAAAAAGGAAGAATGTTGTATCGCGCCGCTGGTGTAGTGGTATCATGCAAGATTCCCATTCTTGCGATCCGGGTTCGATTCCCGGGCGGCGCAAGTAGTTTGGTACATTTTATCCCAATTTTGTCCTACATTTTGGATGCACATAAAACCAAATGTAAACCATGACATCTGTAGCACAAATATGATTTTGGCCATTCTGCCAGTGCTTTCAACGGAGCCACAGTGCGCATGCGAAGCCGTATATCCGCTCTCTTTCTCCGCCATCTTATGTCGCCTTTCCATTGTTCATTGAAGTTAGCAGGGGTGGCGGAGCTATTTACTGCGCATTAAAACATTTTCGGGATATTGTTTAGTTGACATCAGCAAAATACGGGAAAGGAGCAAGAATCCAAGGTCATCATAGAATACGACACACGTGGATTTTTCGCTCAGGGTTCGATCTCACACCTCGTCGGGAAAATATGATGGACGACGAACAACCCAAGACCCTGTATGTATGAATAGCGGCAAGCTAACTAGCCGACTGACTGTTTATTTTAAGTATCATCATGTAGCGGTGCATGTATCAATTGCATTTTCATAATATGTGATCCGTAATAGTCATGTCAGTCAGTTCTCCACCCTCCTGTTTTCTAGTTGTGAGCCAGCCGCACTGGCTAACTTAGCTAGTTAACATGTCAGACGTGTCCATTTTTTTAGACAAAGCAAAGGCTGTAACGTTATTTTGTTGCGAACACTGTTGCCACTGCACAATAATTTCGAAAGCCACCTTTAAATCTCAACATTTATTGATATTGCGATGTTCTTATTAGCTTATACTACGGGAGTTAACTGTTAATTATTGTATATTTTGGTAATAGCAGCTATTCGAGAGAGACTAGCATGCTGCTAACTATCTTGCTTGCTAACTAACGTTAACTCTTGTCTGCAGCATGCCGGGCCTCTAGTTTCAGTATTATGCGAAYCAATGCTGTTGTCATCAGTCTGATACCTTTCCACACCGGTGACCATACTCTACAATATCTGTGAAATCATAACCTACCTGCTAACGTTGGCTAGCTAGCTACAATTTAACTAGCGACATTGCTCGGCGTACACCAATGACCAATGATGATCTGTGTTATGTTAACCAATGTTCGCTAACTTGCCGTCCATACCGCTACAAATCTGAGATTCAAATTGGGTTTGTCAGCAAACATTTGTATTTCGCAGTTTCGGTGTTGTTACTACAACACTGCCATGTATGATAGCTAATGCACATAGCTATTAGCTAGTTAGTTCAGGAACATAATAAATGTAATGCAATGTGAAAGCGTGGCCTAGTCCTGTCGGATGCCGAATTTCAGTTTCTGGGGCCTAGGCGCCTAACGTTACTAGCTCAAGGAAATTCTAACCGTGAATGTTACTGTATCAATCAATGTATGTTGCTTTTTCTCGCAGAAGACATAAACTGTGACGGTCACGAAATCTCAGGTGTGACAATGTTACAAATAATATGTACAGTAGCTGTAAAAGACGGTCGGGTGTTTACTGTTGCCAAACAGCCCAGCTAACTTTACTTCACTGTTGTTTTTCTTCTTTGTATGGCGCATCCCTGTCTTAGTTTCAGTATCACCTCAGTTGGCTTCTTCATGTGGCCACTGGCTATACCGTGCCTTGCTTGGGCTGGTATCCATTTTAAGACGTGAACTCTCAATATCCCAAATGGGTAAATCCGTTTGAAATCAATAACTTTTTGACAACATCCACTTTGATTTAAACAACAATTTACATACATGTTTGCCCATAGAATACGTTTTCAGAAAGTGGATTTTTGGACTTGTGTGCCAAAACGTTCAGGAGATAAAGGTGCTCAAAGTTGACACTTTGCTTACCCCACCATACCATGAGACATCTATGGAAGCCTGTTCCCACAACCCCCAAAAATGTATCAAATGTATTATGAGATATTAATTCGATATACTTACTGTTTTAGTGCAATGTGCCAAATGCCTGTATTGCAAGAAACACTTTTTTTGAGTTCTATTTTTGGTCTTCGCTCCTTCTGTGCTGTGTGCACTGTGCACCTTCACACACAGAGACCAAGCCCCTCCACCTGTCACTCACAACTAACGACAAAAGATAACTTCTTCCTCTCTGACAACAAGCAATTTAAACTCGCTATTTGTGTTTGAGATTTGGTCCAACAGAATCAGTTATATGCGCACCGAAACACTTAGATACATTATTTGACTGTAATAGACGAGAACTGAATGTTTTATAACGATGCTCTTTTTATGTGTTAACTCCCAAAACGTAGAATAGAGCAGACCCTACTAAAACTAGAGTAACAATGAACATAATTGTGGAAAATGTATGCTCAGTTCTTTTGCTCGAGGCATTGCAGTACCATGTACCACCGGCAGCATTTTCGCCACAGACTTATGTGCTAGCTGTCTAGTCTGCAATGAGCATAAAAATACATATTTATATAAAGAATTGTGAACTAGTTTTCATTCTGAGAAATAAGTATCTTAACTTTTTTGGGTTACTACATGATTCCATATGTGTTATTTCATAGTTTTGATGTCTTCACTATTCTACAATGTAGAAAATAGTAAAACTAAAGAAACACTTGAATGAGTAGGTGTCCAAACTTTAAGTATTCAGACGCTTTGCTATGAGATTCAATTGAGCTCTGGTGCATCCTGTTTCCATTGATCATCCTTGAGACGTTTCTACAACTTGATTGGAGTCCACCTGTGCTAAATTCAATTGATTGGAAATCATTTGGAATGGCACACCTGTTTTATATAAGGTTGACCGTGCATGTCAGAGCAAAAACCAAGTCACAAGGTCAAAGTAATTTTCCGTAGAGCTCCGAGACAGGATTGTGTCGAGGCACAGATCTGGGGAAGGGTACTAAAACATTTCTGCAGCATTAAGGTCCCCAAGAACACAGTGGCCTCCATCATTCTTAAATGGAAGAAGTTTGGAACTTCCAAGACTCTTCCTAGAGCTGGCCGCCCGGCCAAACTGAGCCGTRGGGGGAGAAAGGCCTTAGTCAGGGAATTGACCAAGAACCCGAGTGGCCAGACGGAAGACACTCCTCATTAAAGGGCACATGAAACCCTGCTTGGAGTTTGCCAAAAGGTACCTCAAGGACTCTCAGACCATGAGAAACAAGATTCTCTGGTCTGATGTCACCAAGATTGAACTATTTGGCCTGAATGCCAAGAGTCACGTCTGTAGCAAACGTGGCACCATCCCTACGGTGAAGCGTGGTGGCAGCATTATGCTGTGTGGATTTTTTTCAGTGGCAGGGACTGGGACACCTAGTCAGGATCAAGGCAAAGATGAGCGGAACTAAGTACAGAGAAATCCTTGATGAAAACCCTTTACAGAGCGCTCAGGACCTCCGACTGGGTGCGAAGGTTCATCTTCCAACAGGACAACGACCCTAAGCACACAGCCAAGACAACGCAGTGACTTTGGGACACATCTCTGAATGTTCTCGAGTGACCCAGACTTGAACCCGATCGAACGTCTCTGGAGAGACCTGAAGGTAGCTGTGCAGCAAAGCTCCCCATCCAACCTGACAGAGCTTGAGATCAGCACAGAAGAATTGGAGAAAGTTCTCAAATACAGGTGTGCCAAGCTTGTAGCATCATACCCAAGGAGACTCGATGCAGTAATCGCTGCCATAGGTGCTTTAAAGTACTGAGTAAAGGGTATGAATACTTACGGAAATGTGATATTTCAGTTTTTTTTTTAATACATTAAAATATTCTGCAAACCAGTTTTTTCCTAGTCATTATGGGGTTTGTGTGTAGATTGAGGGACAAAAACAATTTAATCCATTTTAGAACAAGGCTGTAACGTAATGTGGAAAAGGTCTAGGGGTCTGAATACTTTCCAAATGCACTGGTATATGGTGAATCGCCCCTAAGTTTGGGAGAGAAAAAAAATAAGATTTTTAGGCCATATCATCCAGCCCTAATAGTAGGTCATAATTGAGATACTAAGTCACTATTATGAGATATGCATGTCTGGATCATGGACATTGATTCAAACAATTACAAAGCATTCCCCTGCTACTTTATTTGGTTAACAGCTGAGGAATGGGGCGGGAGAAATGTAGCCGTTCTCAAATACATAGACGCAAGGACTCTAAATTTGATAGTTTTAACCATGGTTTGAAGCTATACAGTGTCCGTTTGTAAAAGGGCGATCTGGGATTGGTACATACATTTTTGGACTTTTTAAGTTGTTCATATAGACCTTGAGTGTAACTTAGGGGGCTGGGAGCAACAGTCTTACCCCATCAGAACCTCATGAACCAGGSCTCTACACTGATGTTTTTTACAAGGTGTTGAAAAGTTGGTAGGTGCGCACAAATATTTAGGAGCACAATGAAAAATATTTGAGGTAATGATGCTAGAGTCCTTCGTTTTTCTAAGCACACTGGTGCTCCTAAATTACAATTCCCGGACGCACGGCAAAATATTTAGGCGCATATGCGAGTAAAATGGTTGCACTCTAGAGCACTCAAATTTTATTGGCCACATACACCTGGTTAGCAGATGTTATTGCGAGTGTAGCGAAATGCTTGTGCTTCTAGTTCCGACAGTGCAGCAATATCTAACAAGTAATGTCTCACAATTCCACAACCACTGCCTAATACACACAAATCTAAGTAAAGGGAAGGAATAAGAATATGTAAATGTATGGATGAGCCATGAGATGCAATAGATAAAATACAGTATATACATCTGGGATGGGTATTGCAGATATGTAAACATCATTAATAAAGTGACTAGTGATCCATTTGTTAGTGGCCAAATGGATCACAAGTCACTTTCTTAATGCCAGTTTAATAATTTTGTTTACATATCTTGCACAATCAGCAAATTCATATTTGTATATGTTGTAGTGTAGCTTAGAGACATATTTCACATCTGAAATTTTAGTGTTTTTGTGTTGTGCCCGTCATCGGTTGAGACAATACGATCTTGAATACAGTGGGTCATTTCAATCATAGAAATAGAATTCATAGAATGTACCCTTCAGACCACTGCAATTMAGCTGATACACAATTGAATTGTTATTGAAATTAACTTGTAAGTACTACCACAAAGATGACTGTCAGTCCACCCACCTTCGAATGTCAACTTAGAATATACATTACCATTTCTCTGTGTTCATATGATTTCAATGGGCTTCCTATAGAAGATTGACAGTATAATTTAACAGATATTCCGATTTCAAGTCAACATTCTCTGACGTGTGGACCTCCAACCATCTTTGTGGTACCGTTTTTGACATTTGACATTTAAATTTTTGATCAGTTAAAACATGACACCCACCCTGTATTCAAGAGCATGTTCTGTCTCAACCGATGGCGTGCAAATCACAAAAACGTCAATGTAAAATTGGGTCTAAGCTACAAATGTGAATATTTGAAAAATTATGAGTTTACAAGTTTTTAGATACTCCAGGTTAAATTACAATTTTTATTAAACATTGTTTTCCAGAAATTATAAAATAGTTTGACAACCCTGTTTGTAAGCTTTTAAATGATACTAATCTCAACCGTTTATCTTTTCCAGTGATGAAGACATGGATGTTTCACTGTATGGTGGTGTATGCAACATTGTCAACTTTGAGCACCTTTATCTCTTGAATACTTTGGCATTCAGGTCCCAAAAAGTCACTTTCTGAGCACTTCTACAATCAGCAAATATGTGTGCAAGGTTTTGTTCAAAATGGATGCTGCCAAAAGTAATTGAATTCAAATGGATTTACCCGATGAAAAACTGAATCAGTCAATTCAACCACCTCCTAATGGTAGAATACTGTGCTTTAAAGGAAGAGTTCACCCCCAAAATAACAAACGATTCCAGACTGTTTCATACCTTAGTAACATTGTGAATGGTGGTGAACCATCCCTTTAAATCCAGATCTTCTGAACCACACTTCCTTGTCTTGTCTGCTAAGTGGAGCATCTATTTGTCTTKTATTTGCTGAGCTGAGCCCAGGGTGTCCATGCTGATGTGTTGTCACTGTGCTGCAGGTATGTGGGGAACCTGTCCCGGGATGTGACCGAAGCCCTCATCATGCAGCTGTTCGGCCAGATCGGACCCTGCAAGAGCTGTAAAATGATAGTAGATGTGAGTCACTATCAACCGTCCTATTGTCTAGGAATGAACCTTCTCCAATCAGATTCCCCTATGATTCTGCTCAGAATGACTTAACACTGCGCCGTGTTCAGTTAGAACAAACCCGAAGAAAATGCAAAAAATAATAATATTAGCATTGTGACTCGTTGAGGGGATTACCTCTGCTTTAAAAAAAAAAGTCTCTAGTTTTGTGCCAACCAAACGTTGACCATGACTAGGGGCCTATTCAGTGATCTGCAGCACATAGAACATTGCATAAATGTAATGTGTAGAGCCTATAGAAAAACATACATGACCACACAATTCCCTGTTGAACATGACAGAGGGGAATGTCTGTCCTATGCAATACTGCTTTATCTGGAACACCACAGAATGAGCCCCAGGACGGATTAGCCCAATAGGACAACAGCGTTGACCAATATTAACCAGGTGCCTGTTTAAGAACACATTGTACTGTTGTGAGTCTTACCTCTGCGATTGATTCATATTGGGATTCTGAGTCTGTCACGCGAAATAGAAGAAAGACGTAATGATGATGAATGATCACGGATTTGAGTTATATAGGCTAGCTAGAGCTGCCCATGGTTTACATTGCAAGGCGGGAGACTCAACTAGGCCTACCTTTTACAATGGTAGGATGAAATTCCCAGTTCTGACGTTAAAGTCCCTGTTCTTGTCCCCCTCCAGACGGCAGGTAATGACCCCTACTGCTTTGTGGAGTTCTACGAACACAGGCACGCTGCCGCGTCGCTCGCAGCCATGAACGGTCGTAAAATAATGGGTCAGGTAAGCTATCGTATCTACAGGGTGAGTCGGCTTGGGGAGGTTTGGCCAAAAGACAGGAGGAAGGAGTTGAAGCCAAGTTCAAATCYGCCCCTATCCCCAGACACTTGACTTGATGCAGGTCTGGAAAGGTCGGATGTGTGCGAGCATTATGGCAGACCTATGAGAAGTGTCTAGGGGTAGCGAATTAGGCCCATTGACTGGGTATCACATTGCATCATGGGTATCACACTGCGTCATGTTGTCCGTTCAACCCCAACAGTTTACATTAAACATCAGTAAGTAGGACATGAATGGAAAGGGTCTCCTGATTGGTCAATAATACCACAACACCAGAAGAAAGTTTTGTAGGGTACTTAGGTTCGGTCTGAATGGGTGGTAGCATGTTTTCCAACGATAGGGTACTATGTTCTTCATCCCAAAATCTAGCTTTCTCCATTCCTGGTCTGGTTTTAGATAATACTACATATTCCGTAGATGGCGTTCTATATACATTAGGAACACACTGCAGGCCCCAATCTTGAATTAGTGGGGAAGTTTGACACTGTGTAATTTGACTGAATTAGAGGGTGCCATTTGTTTGGGTTTGAAGCCTGCAGATGTCTCACTGGAAGTAAAACGTCTTGTTCCTTTGGCCTGGGGGGAAATGCTGAACGAACGAGCGTGGAGGAGGGATTGCACTTTAATTCAAACACTGTATGAAACACCTGTTGATAAGATGTTATGGATACCCCAACAAAATGTATGGTTATTTAACTACAAAATGTAGCTTCCTAGTGTTTTTTTTTTTTACGGATTCTGTGCCGTTCCGCTGACCCTGCCGTCCTAGATTGGGTGTCTAGATAATAGGTTCTTCTCATCCTCTGTCCGTACGTTCCGTGGTCTGAGTTCTCGCTTAATCCTACTGGTGGACAAAGCCTCTGGACGTTGCCCATGTAAACGGGTTCACGCTCAGAGGAGAAGACTTGTCATAGCCAATTGGTATTGGCAGCACGTCCCATGACTTTAAACCTGGTTGGGTTGTGAAATCTTTCCAAGTAGTGTCCCCCCATTTAACCCGTTTCAAATAACACTCCTCTACTTCTACACTGCCACCCTTTATTATTATTATTATTGTGTACAATGTGTTCTTTTGCAAATTCCTTTGCATAAAGAATCCAAATAATAACTATACTATATCTCTAAAGACACATTCAGTTGAAAATATTTTATCCTCAACAGGTATTGAAGGACCATTTGAGGAGTAATACAAGTTCGTAAAATTCACTTGTTTGTAAGTCCCTTGTTATTTGGACCTTTTTTTTTTACTTCCTAGACGTTTTGTTCCAAATTTGATTGATTAGACAGTGAGACTGAATTGTGACATAGTCTTGAGTGTGAGCAGGCTTTCCCTCTATCATTGTGTGACTACAACAAGCCCTCTGATCGGCAAACAGACGGACACGTGTGCTGTCCAAGTAAGGCTCGCTTTTCACCCCTCTTTCCGTCTCTTTCTCTCTGTCTCTTTTTCTTTCTCTTTCTTTTCTTCAGGAGGTCAAAGTGAACTGGGCCACAACCCCTAGCAGCCAGAAGAAAGACACAAGCAGTGAGCAATATCTCCCTTAATACTTTGACACGGGGGGGGGGGGGTAGGCTAGACTGTGCATTCAGAGCACATTTATGTTATCCGAGAATATTCCAAGAATTGTTAGCATTAGTGCCTAAGATGAGTTGGCTATATAAAAAAACGTATTATACATATGATTCTGTGTTCAGATCACTTCCACGTTTTCGTCGGAGACCTCAGTCCTGAAATCACCACGGATGACATCAGAGCTGCTTTTGCCCCCTTTGGGAGGATATCGTGAGTGTTCTCTCTGCTTCTCCTTACCCAAGTTATTATCTCAGTTATGCTTATTCAAAACACTACGAAGATTGTGACTATTGATTGAACAGAAGAGAACAACCTGTACTCACAGCATTCATCTGTCAAATATGTTCTCTACAGATCTTTTTCGCGTATCTCTCAAGAAGCAAGTATTCACAACACTTCTTAGAATCCTACTTATCAAGTGCTTTTCAGCAACGTGAGGCGATACCTCCCTGGACAGAAACCCAGGGAGACGGTGGCAAGGGAAAACTCCCTAGAAACACTGCTCCATAGGATTGATTCCGTGGCCAGAGGCCATAACTTGCTTTAGTCTTGCTAACAGTAGTATTTCTGTCTGTTCGTAGTGATGCCCGGGTGGTGAAAGACATGGCGACTGGCAAATCTAAAGGCTATGGCTTTGTGTCCTTCTTCAACAAATGGGTGAGTGTCCCCCACCACCCTCAGCTTACTGCTCACTCTTGGGTTTGTGGCTTGTAAGAAATCATTAGCGTCGGCGCAAAGAGTGTGAGCCTCCAATCCTTTGTTGTCTTCCCCCCCCCCCCCTCAGACAACAGCCATCAATGTTTAGCCAAGCATATACCACTCTGTAGTTCATTTGCTACTTTGGTGTAGATAAGGTTTAGACTCTAGGTTATACCTTGATTACTACCACCATGCTTTATAAAGTCTGTGGATATTGGAACTGACTGAGTGTGTGTGTGTGTGTAGGATGCAGAGAATGCCATCCAACAGATGGGAGGTCAGTGGTTGGGAGGACGGCAGATCAGGACCAACTGGGCCACCAGGAAGCCCCCTGCACCCAAAGCCACCTACGAGAGTGAGTTAGACACACACACCTCTCACTGCTCCAAAGAATGACTTGCGCACACCTGCTGGCATTGGATACAAAAAAAGAGTGTCTATCTATTGTCATTCAAGTTTTAAACGACTCTTCTATTCCTCCCCCCTTGTGGAGCAGCGAACACAAAGCACCTGTCGTTTGAGGAGGTAGTGAACCAGTCCAGCCCCAGCAACTGTACCGTCTACTGTGGAGGAGTCACTGCAGGGCTTACAGGTATATAACTACCTCAGGGTTTCCTTTAGGAAAATGGACAACGTGACCAGAAAGGTTTGCCAAAAGGGGAAACTATTCGAAACGGCGCACCTCATGCACGCGGTATGTGACCGAGATGAAAATCTAAAGATGCAACAAACTAGGATGGGTTGCTAATATGACTAGGATTGTGCTTTTGGACAATGAAAGAAAGTTGTTTATAGAACTGGAGAAAATTGGCGAATGAAGAAGTCTTTCATAGGGAGCGCGTGGCAAAAAGGCCTAACTGGTTATTGAGTTGCAGCCACCAGCGAAAAGCATTTTTTTTATTTTTATGTGTGGCGGTAACGTGTCTTGAGTATAATTGAAAATGTTGAGACAAGAAGGGGAGGGGTTTGTGGCGAATATAGCCTATAGGCATCTCTCTCCAATATGCATGCGCTCTGCTCTCCGGACTACACTCTGCTGTTTCCCGCCAATTCTTGTGCATTTGTTTCTGGTGAATTGTTTGCCCTTTGTTTGTTTATTTTGATCAATTCCCCATTTACATTCACTGCATGACATTCACTGTATGTGGACACGCCTTCAAATTAGTGGATTCGACTATTTCAGCCACACCTGTTGCTGAGAGGTGTGTAAATTCGAGCACACCGCCATGCAATCTCCATAGACAAACAATGGCAGAAGAATGGCCAATACTGAAGAGCTCAGTGACTTTCAATGTGGCACCGTCATAGAATGCCACCTTTCCAACTAGTCAGTTTGTCAAATTCCAGCCCTGCAAGAGCTGCCCCGGTCAACTGTAAGTGCTGTTATTGTGAAGTGGAAACGTCTAGGAGCAACAACGGCTCAGCCGCGAAGTGGTAAGCCACACAAGCTCACAGAACGGGACCGCTGAAGCACGTAGCGTGTAAAGATCCTCTGTAACACTCACTACTGAGTTCCAAACTGCCTCTGGAAGCAACGTCAGCACAAGAACTGTTCATCCTCGCTACAGTATAGCTAGTAGCCCCCCTCTCTCCTCGCTACTCGCTACAGTATAGCTAGTAGCCCCCCTCTCTCCTCGCTACAGTATAGCTAGTAGCCCCCCTCTCTCCTCGCACTACAGTATAGCTAGTAGCCACCCTCTCTCCTCGCTACAGTATAGCTAGTAGCCACCCTCTCTCCTCGCTACAGTATAGCTAGTAGCCCCCCTCTCCTCGCTACGCAATAGCTAGTAGCCCCCCTCCTCTCTCGCTACAGTATAGCTATAGCCCCCCTCTCTCCTCGCTACAGTTATAGCTAGTAGCCCCCCTCTCTCCTCGCTACAGTATAGCGTTAGCCCCCCTCTCTCCTCGCTACAGTTATAGCTAGTATAGCCCCCCTC
>NC_036844.1:11076764-11098100 GCF_002910315.2 Salvelinus sp. IW2-2015 | reverse complement strand
AGCTTCGTGAAATGGGTTTCCATGGCTGAGCAGCCGCACACAAGCCTAAGATCGCCATGCGCAACGCAAGCGTTGGCTGGAATGGTGTAATGCTTGCCGCCAACTCGAGAGCAGTGGAAACACGTTCTCTGGAGTGATCACCATCTGGCAGTCCAACGGAAAACTGGGTTTGGCGGATGCCAGGAGAATGCTACCTCTCCTCGCTACAGTATAGCTAGTAGCCACCCTCTCTCCTCGCTACAGTATAGCTAGTAGCCACCCTCTCTCCTCGCTACAGTATAGCTAGTAGCACCCCTCCTCGCTACAGTATCACTGTGATTGTGTTAATATAGGACTGATAGGTATATAACCTTCCTCTATTTCCCCTCCTTAGAACAACTGATGAGGCAGACCTTCACCCCCTTCGGTCAGATCATGGAGATCAGAGTTTTCCCAGACAAAGGCTACTCGTTTGTGAGGTAAGACCACAGACTCAGAGAGTGTGTTTTGAGATCGACCCATATTGCAGTTGGACTGCAGTCATTGCCATTTGACTATTCACTCTGACCCCGTCTCACCCATGTCCCCCTCGCACGTCTCTACCTGGTCTAGGTTCAACTCCCACGAGGGAGCGGCCCACGCCATAGTGTCAGTGAACGGGACGTCCATAGAGGGTCACGTGGTGAAGTGTTACTGGGGGAAGGAGACCACAGACATGGTCAGCCCCATGCAACAGGTACAGGTACCTCAGCTAACACCGCAGGTAACATCTCCCTTTCTCATACAACATCCATTACTGTCTATTACATATCTGTATATTGTATGTTATAACACATGTAAGTATATATATATATATATATACAGTTTACGTTTACATACACCTTAGCCAAATACATTTAAACTCAGTTTTTCACAATTCCTGACATTTAATCGTAGTAAAAATTCCCTGTCTTAGGTCAGTTAGAATCACCACTTTATTTTAAGAGTGTGAAATGTCAGAATAATAGTAGAGTATTATTTCTTTCAGCTTTTATTTCTTTCATCACATTCCCAGTGGGTCAGAAGTTTACAAACACTCAATTAGCATTTGGTAGCATTGCCTTTAAATTGTTTAACTTTTGTCAAATGTTTCGGGTAGCCTTTCACAAGCTTCCCACAATAAGTTGGGTGAATTTTGGCCCATTCCTCCTGACAGAGCTGGTGTAACTGAGTCAGGTTTGTAGGCCTCCTTGCTCGCACAAGCTTTTTCAGTTCTGCCCACAACTTTTCTATAGGATTGAGGTCAGTGCTTTGTGAATGCCGCTCCAATACCTTGACTTTGTTGTCCTTAAGCCATTTTGCCACAACTTTGGAAGTATGCTTGGGGTCATTGTCCATTTGGAAGACCCATTTGCGACCAAGCTTTAACTTCCTGACTGATGTCTTGAGATGTTGCTTCAATATATCCACATAATTGTCCTCCCTCATGATGCCATCTATTTTGTGAAGTGCACCAGTTCCTCCTGCAGCAAAGCACCCCCACAGCATGATGTTGCCACTCCCGTGCTTCACGGTTGGGATGGTGTTCTTCGGCTTGCAAGCCTCCCCGTTTTTCCTCCAAACATAACAATGGTCATTATTGCCAAACAGTTCTATTTTTGTTTCGTCAGACCAGAGGACATTTCTCCAAAAAGTACGATCTTTGTCCCCATGTACAGTTGCAAACCGTAGTCTGGCTTTTGTATGGTGGTTTTGGAGCAGTGGCTTCTTCCTTGCTGAGCGGCCTTTCAGGTTATGTCGATATAGGACTCGTTTTATAGTGTATATAGATTATTTTGTACCTGTTTCCTCAGTATCTTCACAAGGTCCTTTGCTGTTCTGGGATTAATTTGCACTTTTCACACCAAAGTACGTTCATCTCTAGGAGACKGAACGCATCTCCTTCCTGAGCAGTATGACGGCTGTGTGGTTCCATGGTGTTTATACTTGCGTACTATTGTTTGTACAGATGAACGTGGTACCTTCAGTCATTTGGAAATTTCTCCCAAGGATGAATCAGACTTGTGGAGGTCTACAGTTTTTTTCTGGGGTCTTGGCTGATTTCTTTTGATTTTCCCATGATGTCAAGCAAAGAGGCACTGAGTTTGACGGTAGGCCTTGAAATACATCCACAGGTACACCTCCAATTGATTCAAATGATGTCAATTGGCCTATCAGAAGCTCCTAAAGCCATGACATAATTTTCTGGAATTTTCCAAGCTGTTTAAGGCACAGTCAACTTAGTGTATGTAAACTTCTTACCCACTGGAATTCTGATAGTGAATTATAAGTTAAATCTGTCTGTAAACAATTGTTGGAAAAATTACTTGTGTCATGCACAAAGTAGATGTCCTAACCAACTTGCCTAAACTGTTTGTTGTCAAGAAATTTGTGGTGGTTGAAGAACGAGTTTTAATGACTCCAACCTAAGTGTATGTAAACTTCCGACTTCAACTGTGTGTGTGTGTGTGTAGTTCAAAGTGGGCTTGCTAAGGGAAACCGAAGAACATAGTTGATCTCTAAGCGTTGTCTCCACAGCAGAACAAAATTGGCTTTGCAGCGCAGCCCTACGGCCAGTATGCCCAGTGGTACGGTAACGCCCAGCAGATTGGCCAATACGTGCCCAACGGGTGGCAGGTGCCGACCTACGGAGTCTACGGACAGGCCTGGAACCAGCAGGGCTTCAAGTGAGTACTCATGAACTACTGAAGAGGAGAAAAAAAGTGTTGGAATGAAATGCAGCCCCGATGTCAGGATGAGACTAGTATAAAATGACAGCGGCCCTTAAAGATCAGTCTTGTTGTTGTTCAAGTGTCTTCTTTCTCTCCATCCTTAACCTGTCCTCTGACCTATTGTCTGTGTGCAGTCATTTACAGGCGGGTGCAGGGTGGACGGGCGTTGGAGCGGTCAGTAATGGCGGCGTGGTGGAGCCTGGACAGGGAGTCAACGGGGCGGTACTGGCCAACCAGTCCGTCATGGGCTCCGCTGGCTACCACACCCACTGATCAGCGCCGGCCCGGCAGCCCAGCGTCGGCCTCCTACCCTCCACCACCACCACAGGGATCCTACACACGGGGCGGACATGTTCCCCGTCTTTTACAACACGATTTAAGAACTCTATGGCGGGGAGTGGGGATGCGTGATTCCACCTCTTCRTGTCCAGTCCCCTAATCCTGGTTTTTACATGTAAGTTTAAAGGAGGAGGAGATAAGGCTTGTGTGTCATCCATCGGAGGTGGAGCGTTTCCCAGTCCTGGGATATAAGATACATGCATATAGATATATGCACACAAACACACACCCATGTCCACACACAGACACACACATACCCTACAAAGGTCTTTGGCCCCGTGTCAGATTGATTGACTCAAGAATCAGAAAGGACTATGCCATTTTTAATTAAAAAGTACTATTAAATAAATAAAATACACGATAAAAAAAATAATAAACTGCGACGACTTTTGGATTTGCTTTTTCTTGTTGGTTTGTTTCAGAACAATTTCAACTGCTGATATCGTTTAAGAAACGACGCTTTGCTTGTTTCTGTTTCGGGGCTGTCATTTTAAAGAAATGTTTATAGCAATGACACCAATGAATCATGTGAAATGTAAGAACCTTTTTTGTTATTTGTTTATAAAAAAAAACTTTTTTTTTTATCAAATGGATGTCAACTGTGGATTTTTTTTTTTAAACACAATTTTCAATCTCAACTAAAAACTAATTGCAGGGATTACTGCCGCTGTTCTTTCATTACGAGGCAGACATATTGCACAATACTATTACTCTTAGTTACCTTTTCACACAATTTGATGTTACAAAAAATTCGAGGTATTTTGAATTGTTTTGCATTCCACTTTATTTTTCCTTTTGAAAAGTTTATTTTAGCAGGGCTTACATACGTGTACTGTTTTGTATTTAAATAACCAAACAGTCTGTTAAACTGTTCTGACGCGGTATAGAGGGGGGAAAAACTCATGTTCATTATGGAAGCTTGCTTGTTTTTTTTGGACTGGCGGGCCGGCGATAAGGGATCATTAACAGTAGACGTGGGCATATTCGCGTCACTGTCTAATGCTGGTTCATGACAATATAAGGACAGTGCAACATTTGATTCTTCCAGGGGCCTGTGAAGAGAGAACAGCATTGCAAAATGAGCTAGACCGATAAGTAATGTAGACTTAAAGTTATTCTGTGTATAAAACCTAAATATTGAACTTTTTTGCTTTTTTTAATTTATGATAAAGTAGTAAATAGTAAAAAAGAAGAAAAAAAAACAGAAAAAAAACAACCTTGAACGGATCAGAATTTTGAACTGGTTCCCCCTATGGAGTTGTTTTAATAATAACGTTGGTTGAGACCCCTTGTTTTGCCTTATTTTGAGTTAATTTCATTTTAACCAACCTATTATCATAAACGGCTCTTAAGGTCAGATTTTTTCAGACCTTGTGTTTTGAGGCGGTGTTTTGTGGGGGATATGTTGATGCTACAACGTGTTCTTGCTTTGTCCCATTAAAATGCTGATACGTATAAACACTGCTTGTGGGAACTGTTCATATTTCTATCTCTTCACTGTTCTCGTTACTGTATTTTAAAAGGCTTGATGTGACCGGGGTTCAGTCTTGCAATGAAATGTTTATTTTGTTTACAATGAGCTTACATACTTGTAATATGCAGTTCCAGTGTAATATGCAGTTCCAATGATTTTGAAATCAGAACACGTTGTGTTAGTAGCAGAAACTGGAATAATTGAACAGTCATTGAGCCAATATAAGAGTAGGCCTACCTACAGTACAGACATTTTTGACACAAGCTGTTGAGCATGAATTTATGAACTACGGGTATAAACAAACAAAATACACTGAACAAAAATATAAATGCAACAATTACAAAGATTCTACTGAGTTCCAGTTCATCTAAGAAAACCAGTCAAATGAAAAATGTATTGGGTCATAATCTATGGATTTCACATGACTGAGAATACATCTGTTGGTCACGGATACCATAAAAAAAAAAAGGTAGGGGCGTTGATCAGATAACCAGTCAGTATTTGCCTCATGCAGTGTGACACATCTCCTTTGCATAGAGTTGATCAGGCTGTTGATTGTGGACTGTTGTCCCATTCTATAATGGCTTTGTGATGTTGGCGGGAACTGGAACAATCTGTCATACATGTCGATCCAGAGCATCCCAAACATGCTCAATGGGTGACATGTCTGGTGAGTATGCAGGCCATGGAAGAACTGGTTCATTTTCAGGGTCCAGGAATTGTACAGATCCTTGCGACGTGGGACCGTGCATTACCATGCTGAAACATGAGGCGATGGCGGCGGATGAATGGCGCGACAATGGACCTCAGGATCTCGTCTTGCCCACCTGTCGCCACGCCTAGGGTTAAAGGACAGGCCAGGGCCGCTGTTCTGACCAACACCCTCTCCAAATAGGTTTCCAATTCCGTCACTCCCTGTTTCCTGTTGAAGCAATCCATGGGGGTGCCATGCGCAGACCACCCCTCTCCCGCTGGAGTTTCATTATGGAGGCTGGCTACTGAGTCRCCGGGACCCCTGGTCCAGAGGGTGAACAAAAATAATCTGGTGGTGAAATGTAACAGCAGACCAAGTCATCCTCTGGGGCTGCTGCACCTGACTGCAGGTGTTGGGGGGAAGGGGAGAGGCAGAGCGGGGGCTGTGTTTGTGTGCCTGTCAGGAGAGTGTCAGAGGGGGTATGGCGGGCGGGAAGGGGGACCCATGGAGACTTCCCAGGATGGGGATGGGGAGGTGAGAGGGTCCTCAGGTGTCATACCCGGCTCCACCTCTCGGCCTGGTCCTGGCTCTGCAGCTCCATACTTCCGCCTCCACTTCCGTGTCTGTGCCTTTGCCAACGATGAGTAACTGGCCTCAGAGTTCACAGGTTTCCTCAACTACATCTCCAAGGGTCCCTAGGAGCGGGATTGGTGTGTGTGTGTGATCTTGGCACTTTGTGTAATACGTCTTATGGTGTATGTGCAATGCAGTGTATGTAAGAGAGTGAATTGCCTCCCTGTCATTTGTACTGTAGGTGTACAATGGAATGGTGACTGCACAGTTCTTTGTGTCTCCAACCCATCTCAGCTGCCTGAACCAATCACCGCTCACAAAACTAAGAGACGCCGTCTGGAAGAGCACGTCATTGATGAGTTGCCCTGCCAATCACACCGTTCATCAAATAGAAGGCAGAATGCCTCATCGAAATAGGACCTGTATGTTCTTTTGAGAGCTGCCTGAGCACGTTTCTTCTCTCAATCTGTCCTCTCTTTCTTCTTTGTGACTGTCTCTTTCATCTACTCCTTTCTGTATCTCCTTTCTTCCTCCCTGTCCCCTCTCCTCCCTCCATCCCCAGCTCCCCCAGCTGTATGTCCTGTAGGGGTAGGAGTGGGGAGTAGGGGTAGGGGTAGGAGTGGGGGCCAGAGGAGACCTCCTGGTACTGATGCTCCTGTTTCTACTGGACTCAAGGAGCCAGGTGCTGCCTGTCTCCCTACTGTCTTTTCTCTTTCTCTCTGTCTCTCGCCCACTGTCTATTTCCTGTCCATCTGCCTTTCTCTCTGTCTCTGTCCTGTCCATCTGTCTTTCTCTCTCGCCCACTGTCTCTGTCCTGTCCATCTGTCTTTCTCTCTGTCTCTGTCCTGTCCATCTGTCTTTCTCTCTGTCTCTGTCCTTGTCATCGTCTTTCTCTCTGTCTCTCATCCCCTGCCTCTCTGTCTCTTCTTCCATCTGTCTTTCTCTCTGTCTCTCGCCCACTGTCTCTGACCTGTCCATCTGTCTTTCTCTGTCTCTCGCCCACTGTCTCTGTCCTGTCCATCTGTCTTCTCTCTGTCTCTCGCCCACTCTCTCTGTCCTGTCCATCTGTCTTTCTCTTCTCTCTCGCCCACTGTTCTGTCCTGTCATCTGTCTTTCTCTCTGTATCTCTCGCCCACTGTCCTGTCCTATCCATCTGTCTTTCTGTCTCTCGCCCCCCTGTCTCTGTCCTGTCCATCTGTCTTTCTCTCTGTCTCTCGCCCACTGTCTCTGTCCTGTCCATCTGTCTTTCTCTCTGTCTCTCACTCACTGTCTCTGTCCTGTCCATCTGTCTTTCTCTCTGTCTCTCACTACCTTTCTCACTGCATTTATGCCCCTTACGAGTATCTAATTAACCACAGCTTCTTGAGCATTAAAACGTTTTATTATATTACTCTATCTCTTTAAATATGCCGAGTGTGTGTGTGTGTGTGTGTGTGTGTCAGGGAGCAGCCAGCCTGTGGATGAGAGCCTGGTGACCCTGGGCTTCCAGCAGTGGCTAGGCAGCGTTACAGAGAGGATCCACCAGACCATGCATTACCAGTTTGACAGTAACACACACACACACACCGCCCTCCGCCCCTCTGTTTGTTTAATTGATGATGACGATGCAGATGTTGTTGGCTCCGGGGAAGCCGGAGGCTCTGGTGTTCCATGTACCGCAGGTGTTCTTCAACTCCCTGCAGCACCGTCTGTCCCTGGGATCCAAGAAGAGACAGCTGCCCAACACTACCTCAGGTAAACCTTAACCAGAACCCTAACCCTAACCCAGCCCTAACGCAACTACAGCTCCACAAATGAGCCTACTATAAACCTAACATTGCCAGGCTTTGCTCACATTGTTCTGAAAGCCTGGGGAACTTGGATGGAAGCTAGTTGAAGCATTGCCACCTATCAAACCAATAAAATATTTTTTTACCGACTTGTAACAAACTAGCTAGCATAAGATAAAAAATATTACGCAGCGTAGGCTACTAAGTCTTTACCCAACCCGTTAGGAAAAGAGGCACAGACAAGACATGGYAATGTCATTTCTACTCAGAGCCAATCAAATGTGAGCGTTAACCTTTAGGTTAAGTTACACGGTAAAAAAATATTTTTGTTTTCTTTGGTCAGCGTTTTTGAGGAATGATGATCTGCCTCCCCAAAGTACACCTGGCACATCGCCAACCTGATGCAGGTCATATGTATCTTTGACACCCCAGAAGCATGTAGCCTAGCGGTTTAGCGTGTTGAGCCAGTAACCGAAAGGTTACTGGTTTGAGTCCCAGAGCTGACTAGGTGAAAAAAAAGATCTGCCGATGTGCAAAAGTGAAAGTCTCTCTGGATCAGAGCGCCTGCTAAAATGTAAAAGGTCTCTCTCACTCTCTCTCATATGTCTCTCTCCCATCCCTCTTTGAGCTCTCTTTTATTTCATCTACTTACAAAGTTCTCGAACTGCTTAAGTCAGTGTGTTGAAGAGCTTTTCTTGGACTGTGCCCAAGAAAGCGAAGGTAACCTGCCTAAATGACAACCACACCGTAGCACTCACGTTGGTATACATGAAGTGCTTTGAAAGGCTGGTCATGGCTCACATCAACACCATCATCCCAGGAACCCTAGATCCACTCCAATTCGCATACAACAGATCCACAGATGACGCAATCTCAATCGCACTCCACACTGCGCTTTCCCACCTGGACAAAAATGCTGTTCATTGACTACAGCTCAGCGTTCAACACCATAGTGTCCACAAAGCTCATCACTAAGCTAAGGACCCTGGGACTAAACACCTCCCTCTGTAACTGGATCCTGGACTTCTTGACTGGCTGCCCCCAGGTGGTAAGGGTAGGCAAAAACACATCTGCCACGCTGATCCGCAACACGGGGGCCCACAGGTGTGCATGCTTAGTCGCCTCCTGTACTCCCTGTTCACCTACGACTGCGTGGCCAAGCATGACTCCAACACCATCATTAAGTTTGCTGACGACACAATGGTTGTAGGTCTGTGAGAAAGACAAAGGAGCTGATCGTGGACTACAGGAGAAGGCGAGCCAAACATGCCCCCATTCACATCGACGGGGCTGTAGTGGAGCGTGTCGAGAGTTTCAAGTCTCTTGGTGTCCACATCACCAACAAACTATCATGGTACAAATACACCAAGAAAGTTTTTTTTTTTTTTTTTTTTACCCCTCAGGAGTCTGAAAAGATTTGGCATGGGTGCCCAGATCCTCAAAAGTTCTACAGCTGCACCATCGGGAGCATCCTGACTGGTTGCATCACCGTCTGCTATGGCAACTGCTCGGCATCCGACCGTAAGGCTCTACAGAGGGTAGTGCATACGGCCCAGTACATCATATACTGCCTTCTGAAAGTATTCAGACACCTTGACGTTTTCCACATTTTGTTACGTTACAGCCTTATTCTATAATGGATTAAATCAATAAATATCCTCTGCAATCTACACACAATACCCCATAATAACAAAGCAAAAACATGTTTTTAGAAATGTTGGCAAATGTATAAAAAATGTAAAACAAAATGACCTTATTTACATAAGTATTCAAACCCTTGGCTATGAGACTCGAAATTGAGCTCAGTTGCATCCTGTTTCCATTGATCATCCTTGAGATGTTTCTACAACTTGGAGTCCACCTGTTGTAAATTCAATTGAATGCACATGATTTGGTAAGGCACACACCTGTCTATATAAAGGTCCCACAGTTGACAGTGCACGTAAGAACAAAAACCAAGCCATGAGGTCGAAGGAATCGTCCTTAGAGCTCCGAGACAGGAGTGTGTCGAAGCACAGATCTGGGGAAGGGTACCAAAATGTTTCTGCAGCATTGAAGGTCCCCAAAAACACAGTGGCCTCCATCATTCATAATTGGAAGAAGTTTGGAACCACCAAGACTCTTCCTAGAGCTGGGTGCCTGGCCAAACTGAGCAGTCGGGGAGAAGGGCCTTGGTCAGGGAGGTGACCAATAACCCGATGGTCACTCTGACAGGGCTCCAGAGTTGCTCTGTGGAGATGGTAGAACCTTCCAGAAGGACAACCATCTCTGCAGCACTCCACCAATCAGGCATTTATGTTAGAGTGGCCAGACGGAAGCCACTCCTCAGTAAAAGGCACATGAAAGCCCGCTTGGAGTTTGCCGAAAGTCACCTAAAGACTCTCTGGTCTGATGAAACCAAGATTAAACCCTTTGGCCTGAATGCCAAGAGTCACATCTGGAGGAAACCTGGCACCATCCCTACAGTGAAGCATCATGCTGTGGGAATGTTTTTCAGCGGCAGGGACAGGGACACTAGTCAGAATCGAGGCAAATATGAACGGAGAAAAGTACAGAGATCCTTGATGAAAACCCGCTCCAGAGCACTCAGGACCTCAGACTGGGGCGAAGGTTCACCTTCCAACAGGACAAACACCCTAAGCACACAGCCAAGACAATGCAGGAGTGGCTTCTGGACAAGATTCTGAATGTCCTTGAGTGACCCAGACAGAGCCCAAACTTGAACCCGGTCGAACATCTCTGGAGAGACTTGAAAATAGCTGTGCAGCAAAGCTCCCCATCCAACCTGACAGAGCTTGAGAGGATCTGCAGGGAAGAATGGGAGAAACTCCCCAAATACAGGCGTGCCAAGCTTGTCGCATCATACCCAAGAAGACTCGATGCTGTAATCGCTGCCAAAGGTTCTTCAACAAAGTACTGAGTAAAGGGTCTGAATACTTATGTAAATTTGGCATTTCAGTTTTATATTAAATAAATAAATGTGCAAAAATGTCTACACCTGTTTTTGCTTTGTCATTATGGGGTATTGTGTGTTTAAAATAAATCAATTTTAGAATAAGGCTGTAATTTAACAAAATGTGGAAAAAGTCAAGAGGTCTGAATACTTTTCGAATGCACTGTGTATACCAGGCGGTGTCAGAGGAAGGCCCCAAAAAATGTCAATGAGTCCAGTTACCCAAGTCATAGACTGTTCTCTCTGCTACCGCACGGCAAGCGGTACCGGAGCTCCAAGTCTAGGTCCAAAAGGCTCCTTAACAGCTTCTAACCCCAAGCCATAAGACTGCTGAACAATAAATCAAACCCAGACTATTTGCATTGACAAATGGCCACCCCCTTTGTTTTGACACTGCTGCTACTCGCTGTTTATTATCCATGCATAGTAACTTTACCCCTACCTGCATGTACAAATTACCTCGACTAACCTGTACCCCCGCACATTGACTCGGTAACCACTGTAAATAGCCTCATTGTTGTTATTTTATTGTGTTACTTTTTTAATATTTTTTTTATTATATGTATATCATTTTTTACTTTTATTTTATTTGGTAAATATTATTTTATCTATATCTTCTTAACTGCATTGTTGGTTAAGGGCTTGTAAGTAAGCATTTCACAGTAAGATCTACAGTTGAAGTCGGAAGTTTACATACACTTAGGTTGGAGTCATTAAAACTCGTTTTTCAACCACTACACAAATTTCTTGTTAACAAACTATAGTTTTGGCAAGTCATTTTTCCAACAATTGTTTACAGACAGATTATTTCCAGTGGGTCAGACGTTTACATACACTAAGTTGACTGTGCCTTTAAACAGCTTGGAAAATTCCAGAAAAAAATTGATGGTCATGGCCTTAGAATGCTTCTGATAGGCCAATTGACATCATTTGAGTCAATTGGAGGTGTACCTTTGGATGTATTTCAAGGCCTACCATCAAACGCAGTGCCTCTGTGCTTGACATCATGGGAAAATCAAAAGAAATAGCCAAGACCTCAGAAAAAAAATTGTAGACCTCCACAAGTCTGGTTCATCCTTGGGAGCAATTTCAAACGCCTGAAGGTACCACGTTCATCTGTACAAACAATAGTACGCAAGTATAAACACCATGGGACCACGCAGCCGTCATACCGCTCAGGAAGGAGACGCGTTCTGTCTCCTAGAGATGAACGTACTTTAGGTGAAAAGTGCAAATCAATCCCAGAACAACAGCAAAGACCTTGTGAAGTTGCTAGGAAAACAGGTAACAAAAGTACTATATCCACAGTAACGAGTCCTGTATCGACGTAACCTGAAAAGCGCCTCAACAAGGAAGAAGCCACTGCTCCAAAACCGCCATAAAAAAGCCAGACTACGTTTTGCAACTGCAAATGGGACAAAGATCGTACTGGTCTGATGAAACAAAAATAGAACTGTTTGGCCATAATGAACATCGTTATGTTTGGAGGAAAAAGGGGGAAGCTTGCAAGCCGAAGAACACCTCCCAACGTGAAGCACGGGTGTGGCAGCATTATGTTGTGGGGGTGCTTTGCGCAGAGGGACTGGTGCACTTCACAAAATAGATGGCATCATGAGGGAGGACAATTATGTGGATATATTGAAGCAACACTCAAGACATCAGTCAGGAAGTTAAGCTTGGTCGCAAATGGATCTTCCAAATGGAAATGACCCCAAGCATACTTCCAAAGTTGTGGCAAAATGGCTTAAGGACAACAAAGTCAAGGTATTGGAGTGCCATCACAAAGCCCTGACCTCAATTCTATAGAAAAATATGTGGGCAGAACTGAAAAGTGTGTGCGAGCAAGGAGGCCTACAAACCAAAACCTGACTCAGTTACACCAGCTCTGTCAGGAGGAATGGGCTAAAATTCACCCAACTTATTGTGGAAAGCTTGTGGAAGGCTATCCGAAACATTTGAGCCAAGTTAAACAATTTAAAGGCAATGCTACAAAATACTTATTGAGTGTGTTGTAAACTTTTGACCCGCTGGGAATGTAATGAAAGAAAAGCTGAAATAAATTAATTCTCTCTTACTATTATCCTGACATTTCACATTCTTAAAATAAAGTGGTGATTCTAACTGACCTAAGACAGGGAATGTTAACTAGGATTAAATGTCAGGAATTGTGAAAAACTGAGTTTAAAGTTACACTGCTCAAAAAGAAAGGGAACACTTAAACAACACAATGTAACTCTAAATCAATCACACTTATGTGAAATCAAACTGTCCACTTAGGAAGCAAACACTGATTGACAATACATTTCACATGCTGTTGTGCAAATGGAATAGACAACAGGTGGAAATTATAGGCAATTAGCAAGACACCCCCAATAAAAGGAGTGGTTCTGCAGGTGGTGACCACAGACACTTCTCAGTTCCTATGCTTCCTGGCTGATGTTTTGGTCACTTTTGAATGCTGGCGGTGCTTTCACTCTAGTGGTAGCATGAGACGGAGTCTACAACCCACACAAGTGGCTCAGGTAGTGCAGCTCATCCAGGATGCGACATCAATGCGAGTTTATTTTATTTATTTATTTATTTTATTTATCCGTTATTTTACCAGGTAAGTTGACTGGGAACACGTTCTCATTTGCAGCAACGACCTGGGGAATAATTACAGGGGAGAGGAGGGGATGAATGAGCCAATTGTAAACTGGGGATTATTTGGTGACCGTGATGGTTGAGGGCCAGATTGGGAATTTAGCCAGGACACCGGGTTAACACCCCTACTCTTACGATAAGTGCCATGGGATCTTTAATGACCTCAGAGAGTCAGGACACCCGTTTAACGTCCCATACCGAAGAGACGGCACCCTACACAGAGCAGCTGTCCCCAATCACTGCCCTGGGGGAATTCGGACATTTGTTTAGACCAGAGAGAAAGTGCCTCCTAATGGCCCTCCAACACCACTTCCAGCAGCATCTGGTCTCCCATCCAGGGACTGACCAGGCCAACCCTGCTTAGCTTCAGAAGCAAGCCAGCAGTGGTATGCAGGGTGGTATGCTGCTGTGAGTTGTGGCAAGAAGGTTTGCTGTGTCTGTCAGCGTAGTGTCCAGAGCATGGAGGCGCTACCAGGAGACAGGCCATGACATCAGGAGACGTGGAGGAGGCCGTAGGAGGGCAACAACCCAGCAGCAGGACCGCTACCTCCGCCTTTGTGCAAGGGAGAGCAGGAGGAGCACTGCCAGAGCCCTACAAAATGACCTCCAGCAGGCCACAAATGTGCATGTGTCTGCTCAAACGGTCAGAAACAGACTCCATGAGTGTGGTATGAGGGCCCGACATCCACAGGTGGGGGTTGTGCTTACAGCCCAACACCGTGCAGGACGTTTGGCATTTGCCAGAGAACACCAAGATTGGCAAATTCCCACTCGCCCTGTGCTCTTCAAAGATAAAGCAGGTTCACACTGAGCATATGTGACAGACGTGACAGAGTCTGGAGACGCGTGGAGAACGTTCTGCTGCCTGCAACATCCTCCAGCATGACCGGTTGGCGGTGGGTCAGTCATGGTGTGGGGTGGCATTTCTTTGGGGGCCGCACAGCCCTCCATGTGCTCGCCAGAGGTAGCCTGACTGCCATTAGGTACCGAGATGAGATCCTCAGACCCCTTGTGAGACCATATGCTGGTGCATTGGCCCTGGGTTCCTCCTAATGCAAGACAATGCTAGACCTCATATGGCTGGAGTGTGTCAGCAGTTCCTGGCAAGAGGAAGGCATTGATGCTATGGACTGGCCCGCCCGTTCCCCAGACCTGAATCCAATTGAGCACATCTGGGACATCATGTCTCGCTCCATCCACCAACGCCACGTTGCACCACAACTGTCAGAAGTTGGCGGATGCTTAGTCCAGGTCTGGGAGGAGATTCCTCAGGAGACCATCCGCCACCTCATACAGGAGCATGCCCAGCGCGTTGTAGGGAGGTCATACAGGCACGTGGAGGCCACAACACTACTGAGCCTCATTTTGACTTGTTTTAAAGGATATACATCAAAGTTGGATCAGCCTGTAGTGTGGTTTTCCACTTTAATTTTGAGTGTGACTCCAAATCCAGACCTCCAGGGTTGATAAATTTGATTTCCATTGATCATTTTTGTGTGATTTTGTTGTCAGCACATTCAACTATGTAAAGAAAAAAAGTATTATATAAGATATTTAATATCATCAGAATCTTAGGATCGTAGTAAAAACACAAAACCTAATATTTAGTGTTCCCTTTATTTTTTTGAGCAGTGTATTTGGCTAAGGTGTATGTAAACTTCCAACTTCAACTGTGCCTACACCTGTTGTATCTGGCGCATGTGACAATTTTCTTTTGATTTGATTATGTTTTGGTTTCTATCCCTCACTCTATCTCATCATGTATCCCTCTCTTTCTCTGTCCTCTGGCTGTGTAGCTGACCCTGGAGTTGAACCAGAGTTTTGTGAAGAACAATGATGGTTCTTATTCTCCGTTCCGCTGTCTCGAACCCCCCACTCCGGACCCCACTGAGGGCAGATCCCGTGCAGCAGTAGAATCCCCCCAGGGACACCCCAGGGACAAAATCACCCCAGGGACAAATTTGGTCCACGGGTCACCAGTTGGGGAACCCTGGTGCCTGATGTATGTGTGAGCTGGGCTAGTGAGTGTGTGATGTCATATGAACTGATTTCTTGCCACAGGACGGTGTACATGTACAGAGGATCAGAAGGACCCAGACATCCTGCCTCGCTGTCGCGTCGGAGAGCTCCGGCATCGCTTCCAGTATGAGCACCAGCACGGAAGACAGACGGAATACTGCGACGGAACGCCGGGACAAACCAGAGGGGGGGAGGGCAGAGAGGAGTCGTTACAAGTCATCATAAGACTCCTCCCAACCCAAACCGACTGTAGAAACACTGCAGTTCACTGTCCCGTGAGATGTCACACTGGAGGATCTGTTAGTTAAAAGTTATGGAGTTATGGAAGTCTACAGGACTGTTTTATATCAGTGGTTGTTCAATCTTCCCCCATGTTACTCCATGTCCCTTCCAATGCAGCTACCATGGATTTGTGTTCATGTACGCTATTACGCGACTTCTGTGTATCAAATCAAATCGCAGGTGCTTGATAACATTAGCTACTGGTTGATTGCAGCTCACTCTGTATAGAGCTATAGAATCTGAATGGCATATCAAATCATTGGGATAAATCAACATGTATTTGAGGCTTATGTGTGTCTGAAGGGTTGTAAATGAATGACATCTGATTACCGTGTGTGTGTGTGTGTGTGTGTGTGTGTGTGTGTGTGTGTGTGTAATGAATAAGAACTTTCTGGTGTGTAGTTTCCCTTTTACACTGACGTGATTCAATGTCAAATATAATATTTATGTTTGTTGCCCGTACTTACAAAAAATGGAATGTGAGACCCAAGTCTGTTACTGCTATTTCTGTTCCATAGCACTCCTCCCTCCCCTTCTCTAGATCACTTATTTTGCTGTTAAAAAAAAAGAGGGTGCACACTTATTGTATCCTAGATGTTGCTTGTTTTTCAGCCAAAGTGTTGAGGTTACAGTTTTCGTCCACCAGGTGGCGACATTAGCTAACAGTTTCACTCCAGTGTTTCCACAAACTAGACTCGTGGCTACATAGGAGATAAATTAGGTTTAGCTTTATAGAAACGTAACTGTCCATTATTTAGCCATGGCTCCATCCCCTGAAGAACAGACAGCTCACTTTAATTACACACTCCTTCTCAGGATATTATCGTATCTTGGTCTTTCTACACTGAACAAAAATATAAACGCAACATGTAAAGTGTTGGCCCCATGTTTCATGAGCTGAAATAAAAGATCCCAGAGATGTCCCATACGCACAAAAAAATGTATTTCTCTCAAATGTTGCACACAAATCTGTTTACATCCCTGTAAGTGAGCATTTCTCCTTTGCCAAGATAATCCATTCACCTGTCAAGTGTCGCATGTCAAGAAGCTGATTAAACAATATGATCATTACACAGGTACACCTTGTGCTGGGGACAATAAAAGGCCATTCTAAAATGTGCAGTTTTGACCCACAACACAATGCCACATACTATATGCCTGAAGTTTTGAGGGAGCGTGCAATTGGCATGCTAAGTGCAGGAATTTCCACCAGAGTTGTTGCCAGATAATTAAATATTAATTTATCTACCATGAGCCGCCTCCACCCTCTTTTTAGAGATTTTGGCAGTACGTCCAGCTGGCCTCACAACCCACAGACCACGCCACCCGAGGACCTCCATATCCGGGTTCTTCACTTCTGGGATCGATCATCTGAGGAGTATTTCTGTCTGTAATGAAGCCCATGTGCGGGGTAAAACTCATTCTGATTGCCTGGACCTGGCTCCCGCATGGGTGGGCCTTCCCATTGCTGCGCCCTTGCCCAGTCATGAAATCCATAGATTAGGGCCTAATTAATTTATTTCAATTGACTAGTTTCCTTATATGAATTGTAACTAAGTAAAATCTTTGACATTTTTGCATTTATATTTTTGTTTAGTATATAAACTAGGGTACCAGTGAGCATTTATTGTTTGGACTGTTACAAAGTCATGAATAATAATGAGCCTTTTTTTTCACGTGAATACATTAAGATATAAAGGGCAAACATAGATACATTCAATATAATTCATGACTGGAATCAAAACCTATGTTTAAACCTTTTCTCATGCTAGGAGTCTTCACAGATTTGGCAAGAATCGTGTTARATAAAACACTACCTTACATTTATGATATTGCATGAGATTGCAAAACCGTATGCTTCTAACAGAAAGAGTAACTTTAACAAGATGAATCAAACAAAAGTCGACACTGTCGTCAACGAGGTTCTTCAATAATTATGCATAGTACTTGTTTGATGTGCATTTGATGTTTAGCTGTTTCGTTATGTGGGGAAATGATCGTGCAACATCAGCTGATTTAGGAAAGGGTTTTRTGAATGACGGTCAAGTGATGAAGAGCTGGTGTGATGCTGCATGTGATTGAGCAACAGACAAAGTGCGGGAATTCATGTGGATCTGGAGAATTGTCTATGTTACAGAGGTCAAGATATTTAGCCTATGTCGTGGACAACCATTATGTCAGAATTCCTTATTTTCAGAGTAAAAATGGAGCAAACGGGAATGTGAAAATTGCTTTATTTTTTWTATATTTTTTTATAGAAATACAACAAATAATAAATTGTTTGTTTTTCCTTTTTGCATAAAAAAACAAAAAGAATAATTTGATATTTCGATTTACACATGTGGGTTAAATGTGGAATGCCTGTCATTMGTTAAGTGCACAGGCAACACTTCCTGTCCTTTCAAAGTAGGAGTTCACCCTTCTAACTCCATTCTATGAATCTATGATCTATTAATTCATTGATTAATAGCTGCCCATACTGTGTCACAGTGCCAAGATAAAGTAACATCTCTTCATTTCTGCATTAGATTTAGCTTGTATTGACTTATCAATGAACTGCTATTACTGTAAATGGTTAGCTGACTGATATATCCTAGCTACCTAGCTAACCACTGGTAATCTTATTCAATAGAGCCATACAGCCCAAACAACTAGACTAGAGATATGTCCCTAGCTATAGTTAGTCAGTGGTTGCACATCTAACTCACTGGAATGAAGTAAGGGTMTGAATATTAGACATGTAAATATATCATTTGACTGTTAACAGCAGGTCTTCAGCGACCCAGAACTGTCGGATCATCTGACACAGTGCTGTGGGTGTGTCCAGGTTACACCTGTGCAAATCCATGTGTGTATAGCAATGGAATGAAACATCCGACCAATGGCTCGAGTCGAGCTGTAGTTCCACCCCACACCTGGAGGGTTGTGGGGTCCTGTCCGGAAGCAACCCCTAGCCCCTAGACACTTGTGGAGATCTGAAAGGATTGGACAGGTGTAAGCAATACCACCAAAATTCCACCAAGCCTATCAGAGGGTAAGGTGGAGCTCTCACCATTTCACCACCCATCAATCCCTCTCAGATCTACGCAAGTGTCTAGATTCTGGGCAGTAGAGGCTAGGGGTTGTTTCTGGGCAGGCTATGGGTATTATGGTAGCGCAGTCAGTCAGTCTGGCTCTGTCTGAACATTTTCAATGGCCAGTGCAGTTAAAAACATGATTTTTGCTGTTTTTTAAAATTATATATCCACTCACACACTATGAGGTACGGCCGGGACAATATTAGTATCGCAATGTTTTTTTCATGGCAAAAATTAAAACTATTTGGTCCTTTTAAAACCTGCTGTATGTGAAATATTGTGTGCTATAGTTTGGAAAATAAATAAATGTGACTCTTGATGACAACATAATGATGTTTGTTTCCAACAAACTGTTTTCCCAAAGAAGTTCAATTTGCTGAGTGTTTTGTTTCAAAACTGGTATCGTCCCGGCCCTACTATGAGGTCGAAATAACACTGAAATTGTGAAAATTATGATAATGCCCTTTTTGTGTAAGAAATAAATGCCTGGAATTTCAGCCTGTTCAGGTGTTCATGACATCACAATGTGATCTGTTAATAATAGACCAATGACTGTTCATCTGGGTAAGGGGGTGGGCTCTAAACCATCCTATCAGCCAATCAGGGCTGTGTATGTAAATATCATCAAATTTGTTCCCTAACGCCCACACAATCAGACTGAGCATTCAAAGGGCCAATAGGAGACTCACCTTGTTATCCAATGAGCTTTGAGAAGGAGGCGAGGAGAGAGGACATGAGGAATCAAGGAAATGCAATTGAAATTCTCCCCTTGTTTCCCCAATTCCTTCCCTCCCTCTCAAAGCACATTGGGGGAGACGAGTGAAGGTTCCTCCCCTCAGGCTACAGTGCACTTTCAAGGAGAGGAGTGGAGGAAACAAGGACAGAGGAAGCAAGAATCTGACGGCTAGTTTTCAGACACACACACACACACACACACACACACACACACACACACACACACACACACACACACACACACACACACACACACACACACACACACACACACACACACACACACACAATGCTTGAAGAGTTGACTGATTATAATGATTGAATTATTGGTTATTAATATCTGTCTCTTATACACATCTAGATGTGTATAAGAGACAGCACACACACACACACACACACACACACACACACACACACACAAACAATGCTTGAAGAGTTGACTGATTATAATGATTGAATTATTGGTTATTAATATTGTCAATGATTTTGAAAAACAGAACACATTGTATTATATTTTTGTATCAACTATTAAAACATATAGAAATGATGTTGTTTATCTTTTTCATTCTTCAGGAAAGTTTAGCATGGCTATGAATAACAGAGAAGTTGACTAAAGCACAAAAAGACCTGGCACCTTGGCATGACAAAGACACCTGTGGTGTCCATGCTTCTTGTGACATTTTGAATGACATGTAGATGTTTTGTTGCTGCTATACTTTTATTCCTGTAACTACACATGTGAGGCTACAAGAAAATCATATTTAAATGTATATCAAGCCATTTTGAAATGTTGTACCTGATGTCACACATTGGCCCCTTCATTCATAGAAAGACCCATCTACAGAAACTACAACCACACACAGTCACAAAATAATATCAACATTTGCATAAACTAACCAAATCAGCTAATGCTCCTTAGAGAACCCTATGACAAATTAGTACTGGACAGTGCAGGATGAGGACATTAGTGTGTGTGGGTGTCAGAAGATCAATGGCCCTATTCGTCCTCCCTCTCAGACCCCCAGGACACAACCTCCACAGGTGTTTCAAGTTTTATTAGTCGTATGTACAGGATACACATGGTATGAATGTATATGTGTGTGGATGAGTGTATATCTGTGTGGGTGTGTGCGGAGTGTCAGAGCAGGTGGTCAGTCCAGTTCAAGTGTTCAGAAGTCTGATGGCTTGTAGATAGAAATTGTCTCTGAGCCTGGTTGGTATCAGACCTCATGCTCCAATACTGTCTACCCGATGATAAGGGAGAGAACAGCTCTTGGCTGGGGTGTGTGGGTTCCTTGATGATGCTGTGGGCCTTCCTCGRGCACCATTTCGAGTACATGTCCTGGATGGGTGGGAGCGCGGTTGTCTTCACCACCTGCTGGAGGGCATTGCGGTCGTGGATGGAGCAATTCCGTCACCGGGCCGTGATGCAACCGGTCAGGACGCTCTCGACGGTGCAGCGGTAGTATTTGGATTCAGGGTAGCGTGACAKATTTCTTCCGCCACCTCAGGAAGTAAAGACGCTCTTGTGCCCTCTTGACAAGAGGTGTTGTTGGTCCATGTCAAGTCCTCGATGATGTGGACACAGAGGAACTTCAAACTGCACTGTCCCGTTGATGTSGATCGGGACATGTTCCCTCCTCGGCTTCCTGAAGTCAACAATCAATTCCTTTATTTTGTAGTGCAGAGTGTTAAGTGTGTGCGTGTGACACTGACAGGCACAGAAATAAACTAAGGGAGAGAAGAGAGACATCTTGTTTGACATGAGCATGAAAGCAAGCTTGAAAGTTGGAGGAGGAGGAAGGAGAGGGCTTGAAAGTTGGAGGAGGAGGAGGAAGGAGAGGGCTCGAGTCAATGGACCACTTAGCTACTAACCTCTGAGGTCTGACTGCCAATCTTTAAAACCAGCCGACCAACCCATTCACATACCAATCGCCTGCCATAGCTTCTACTCTTTTCTCTCTCTCTCTCTTCTCTCTCTCTCTCTCTCTCCTCTCTCTCTCTCTCTCTCTCTCTCTCTCTCTCTCCTCTCTCGTCTCTCTCTCTCTG
>NC_036844.1:11065519-11068712 GCF_002910315.2 Salvelinus sp. IW2-2015 | reverse complement strand
TGAAAGAGTCGACGACAGCTTCAATTGTCTCTCTCTCTCTCTCTCTCTCTCTTTAATGTTAGGGGTGAAGGAGGGTTGCGGTGGGTTCATTGGAGACAGTTTAGGTTATTGTCCTGTTGAAAGGTGAATTTGTCTCCCATTGTCTGTTGGAAAGCATACCGAACCAGGTTTTCCTCTAGGATTTTGCTTGTGATTAGTTCTATTGCGTTTCTTTTTATCCCAAAAACCTCCCTAGCCCTTGCCGATGACAAGCATACCCATAACCTGATGCAGCCACCACCATGCTTGAAAATATGATGAGTGGTACTCAGTGATGTGTTGGATTTGTCCCAAACATAACGCTTTGTGTTCAGGATATATAAGTTAATTTCTTTGCCACATTTTCTGCAGTTTTACTTTAGTGCCTTATTGCAAACAGGATGCATGTTTTGGATTTAAAAAAATTATCTACAGGATTCCTTCTTTTTACTCTATCATTTAGGTTAGCATTGTGGAGTAACTAAAATGTTGTTGATCCATCCTCAGTTTTCTCCTACAGCCACTGTAAACTCTGTACGTCTTTTAAAGTCACCATTGGCCTTGTGAAATCCCTGAGCAGTGTCCTTCCTCTCCAGCAACTATGTTAGGAAGGATGTCTGTACCTCTATAGTGATTGGGTGTATTGATACACCATCCAAAGTGTAATTAATAACTTCACTATGCTCAAAGGGATATTCAACGTCTACTTTTTTTTACCCATCTACCAATAGGTGCTCTTCTTTACGAGGCATTGGAAAACCTCCCTGGTGTTTGTGGTTGAATCTGTGTTTGAGGGTTCTTACAGATAATTGTATGTGTGGGGTACAGAGATGTGGTCATCCTTTAAAAATCATGTTAAACACTATTATTGCCCGCAACTTATTATGTAACTTGTTTAGCAGACGTCTACTCCTGAACTTAGGCTTGCCATGACAAAGGGGTTGAATACTTGACTCAAGACATTTCAGCTTTTCATTTTTTAATTCATTTGTAAAAGATTCTAAGAACATAATTCCACATGATGGGGCATTGTGTGTAGGCCCGTGAAATTATTAACATTTTTAATTCAGGCTGCAACACAACAAAATGCAGAAAAAGTCAAGCAGTGTGACTATATGCCATTCAGCAGACACTTTTATCCAAAGCAACTTGCTTGCATACATTTTACGTACGGGTGGGCCTAGGAAGTGAACCCACTACCCTTGCGTTACAAGTGTCATGCTTTACCAACTGAGCTACAGTGGATCACAAAGAACTAAGGCAAAAAGAAAGGTAAAAAATAATGATATTCAATCATTTATTTGGTTGCGGTGTACTATCATAAGGACCAGTAGTATCCCAGTGAGCTTCACATCAGAGCCAGTTCTTCTCCTGTAATATTTTCTCATTCATCCCTCTCAGGTGTTTAGTCCAGTGTACAGTAGCAGCCTATAGAAGGTCATGAAGCCATGCTTTGTCTCATTCTGTTCAGCCAAGCTAATTTACTAATAGCGTTTAAGTGAATCACATCATAAATTAAGACAATGAAAAGCCTCCGCCTGGAAATTATGTCAGCAGGAACACGTTGGTGTTTAATTGTACTGGAGGTCGGGAGGTTAAAGACATTCATAAAAGGTGCGCACACACACACAGCACACACACACCACACACACACACACACACACACACACACACACACACACACACACACACACACACACACACACACACACACACACACACACACACACACACATACATACACAGTGCAGTGTTGAGTGGCTGGGCTGAGTGGGGCCGTCAGCAAATCCATCAGAGAGTAGGGCAGAGTAGTCGTAGCCTGAGGATACATGGGCCAATTAGGGTCATAAATAATAATGGGATTGACTGACTGAGAGAGACTGGCAGGATGACTAAGAGCTTCGCTCTCTGCTCATTTACATGTCTGTGTGGAGATCATCAGACCGCTTTAACGTCAACTATATTTCCAATGCAGTTATTAGAGAAAATGAACTTGTACTTGAATCAATACTACCCTAACTGTTGTCCTCCTAGTTCACCCTCTATCCATCTCCTCCGTGTCAACACAGGGAACACAACATGTACAAAGATTAAACGATTTATTTATTTTATTTTATTTATTTAACCTTTATTTAACCAGGTAGGCAAATTGAGAACACGTTCTCATTTACAATTGCGACCTGGCAAGATAAAGCAAAGCAGTTCGCACATACAACAACACATAGTTACACATGGAGTAAAACAAACATATAGTCAATGATAACAGTGAAAAAAATAAGTCTATATACAATGTGAGCAAGTGAGGTGAATAAGGGAGGTGAAGGCAAACAAATATATGTATAAATAAATAAAAATATAAAAAGGCCATGGTGGCGAAGTAAATACAACACAGCAAGTAAAATAAAACTAAAAACACTGGAATGGTTGGTTTGCAGTGGAAGAAAGCGCAAAGTAGAGACAGAAATAATGGGGTGCAAAGGAGCAAAATAAATAAATAAATACAGTAGGTAAAGAGGTAGTTGTTTGGGCTAAATTATAGATGGGCTATGTACAGGTGCAGTAATCTATGAGCTGCTCTGACAGCTGGTGCTTAAAGCTAGTGAGGGAGATAAGTGTTTCCAGTTTCAGAGATTTTTGTAGTTCGTTCCAGTCATTGGCAGCAGAGAACTGGAAGGAGAGGCGGCCAAAGGAAGAATTGGTTTTGGGGGTGACCAGAGAGATAAACTGCTGGAGCGCGTGTTACAGGTAGGTGTTGCTATGGTGACCAGCGAGCTGAGATAAGGGGGCTTTACCTAGCAGGGTCTGTAGATGACCTGGAACAGTGGGTTTGGCGACGAGTATGAAGCGAGGGCCAGCCAACGAGAGTGTACAGGTCGCAGTGGTGGGTAGTATATGGGGCTTTGGTGACAAAACGGATGGCACTGTGATAGACTGCATCCAATTTATTGAGTAGGGTTTTGGAGGCTATTTTGTAAATGACATCACCGAAGTCGAGGATTGGTAGGATGGTCAGTTTTACAAGGGTATGTTTGGCAGCATGAGTGAAGGATGCTTTGTTGCGAATAGGAAGCCAATTCTAGATTTAACTTTGGATTGGAGATGTTTGATGTGAGTCTGGAAGGAGGTTTACAGTCTAACCAGACACCTAGTATTTGTAGTTGTCCACATATTGCAG
>NC_036844.1:11045955-11064380 GCF_002910315.2 Salvelinus sp. IW2-2015 | reverse complement strand
GAAGTCATCAAAAAGAGAGCGCTGGGGAATAGGGAGGTGGAGCTAGGTACTGCAGGGCCTGGATTCACCTCTACATCACCAGAGGAACAGAGGAGGAGTAGGATAAGGGTACGGCTAAAAGCTATGAGAATTGGTCGTCTAGAACTTCAGAGCAGAGAGTAAAAGGAAGTTTTCTGGGGCGATAAAATAGCTAAAGGAATAATGTACAGAAAAGGTATGGTAGGTGTTGAATACAGTGGAGGTAAACCTAGGTATTGAGTGATGATGAGAGAGATATTGTCTCTAGAAACATCATTGAAACCAGGTGATGTCATCGCATATGTGGGTGGTGGAACTGTGAGGTTGGATATGGTATAGTGAGCAGGGCTAGAGGCTCTACAGTGAATAAGCCAATAAACACTAACCAGAACAGCAATGGACAAGGCATATTTACATTAAGGAGAGGCATGCTTAATCGAGTGATCAATAAGGGTCCAGTGAGTAGAGGTTGGTTGGGTCACGGCGATCCAGACAGCTGGCCGGGTAGATGGCTATCGGTAGCGAGATAGCATAGTATGGAAGTCTATTTGTAGATACCTCGTGCGTTCCGTCGGTAGGTTAGTGGGGTTCCGTGTGGTAGAGGGATCAATCCAAATTGGCAAAATAGATATAGTGACCCAAGAAAAAAAAAAAAAAAAAAAAAAAATAATAATAATAATAATAATAATAATTGTCCGATATACTTATTCAGATAGCAGCCGGTAAGACAGCTAACGGTTAGCGGGCCCCAGATGAGCGTTCAGGTAACGTCGGGACGGAGGTGCCAGTTGGATAACTCCCTCGGGCAGATAACGTCGGCAGTCAGTCGTGAAGGCCGGCGGGGCTCCGTATCTGCAGCAACAACAAAACAAAACAAAAAACGGGTCCGGATAGTGACTGCTAGCCCAGGAATGGCTGATGGAACTCCTCAGCTGGCTAGCTCCGGAATGATTTGAGTTTGCTCCGGGATCGACGTAAGCCAATAGTCACACGGTTTGCAGCTAGCTAGCTGCAAATGTCCAGAGCCTGCGGCTGAAATCCGGGGAAACTGAGAGAAAAAAAAGTCCCGGAATGCTCCGGTCCGAGTCGCGTTGCACAAAAGTGCCGTAGATTATCGAGCTAAAGGAATAGCTGATGACCACAAAACGTGGGCAGCTGAGACACCAACGCTAGCCAGCAGACCGGCTAATCTGGGCAGCTACAGATTAGCTTCTGGCTAGCTATCGATAGCTTCTGGGTTAGCTTTCTGGCTAGCTTCTGAATTAGCCCTGGCTAGCTTCCACGGTGGATTTTCAGATTTGAGGTAAATAATACTTTTTTGTAATTGGTGAAGCGGGTTGCAGGAAAGCTTTTGCAGGAAAGCTTTTGTAGTTGAGTTCTTGGATAATAAAATATATAAAGATATGCGAGAAGAAAGGTGTAAATATATATATATACAGGACACGACAATACGAAACAGGAAATGACGTCTGAACTGCTAAGCCATCTTGGAATCTAGCGATCCCTTTAGTACTTGTCCTCAAGTCACTTTTATACAACCCACCACTCCAGGTTAGGCTGGAGTGACATGGGTCATTTTATCCCAGACCTGTGTTAGGGGCCACTGCCACCAGGGGTGTAGAGAACAAAGGGGTGCGGTGAGCTGACGTGTGTCCCCATGCAGAGCAGACCAGAGCAGTGCTGATTCAGCCTCATGGTTAACGGTGTTACGGCAGATTTCATTACCACCTCCAGACTGCTCTCATTAAATAAACATCCCTGTGTCACATCCCTCTGCTAGACAGAGAGAGGGAGGGAGGGAGGGAGAGTGGGAGAGTAGGAGGGAGGGAGGGAAGGGAGGAGGGAGGAGGGGAGAGAGTAGGAGGAGGGAGAGAGAGAGAGAGAGAGAGAGGGAGAGGGGAGGGAGAGAGAGAGGAGATGGGAGAGTAGGAGGGAGGGATGGAAAGATAGAGGGAGAGTGGGAGGAGAGTAGGAGGGAGGGAGAGTGGGGAGAGATAGGAGAGAGAGAGGGATAGTGGGAGGGAGGTGGGAAGGAGGGAGAGAGGAGGGAGAGTGGGAGGGAGAGAGAGAGAGAGGGGGAGAGTGGGGAGGGGAGGGAGGAGAGAGGGGGAGAATGGGAGAGTGGGAGGGAGGGAGAAGAGAGGGAGGGAGGGAGATAAACTGTTCTGTGATAACTGTAATACTCCTGACCGGAGATACAATGAAGATATAATGTCCACTCCCCTCATAACCCCAATCTCTCCCTCTCTTTTCTTTTTTCTATTCTACCTGTCTCATCTCTGTCCTCTATACATCTTCTCCGTTGCATTCTCTCTCTAGAGTGTTACCTATTTTCTCTCTCTCTCCCCTCCCTTGTCTCTCTTTGCCTGGCACCCCTCCTCCCCTTTCTCTCAGACCCTGTTTTGACCTTGTCTGGATTGCCCTCCTCCTCCACTCCACTCCTCGTCCTCTCCTCCCCTCTCGTTCCCTCTCTCCTCTCCTCCACTGAGTAATCTGTGCCGTGGCCCTCCCTCCATCCATCAGAGGAGTCTCATTGTTGTGACGTCTAGTTAATTCTGGCCTCGTGATTATCAAATTCTTATTACCGCTCGCTGAAAGCCTCATTCATTGTCTGATGTATGGTAATGATGTGTCCCTTAGTGTCGCTGCTGGAATCTCAACAAACCTCTTCTTTTTTCTCTCTCCTCTTCTCTCTCTCTCTCTCTCTCTCTCTCTTCTCTCTCTCCTTCTCTCTCTCTCTCTCTCTCTCTCTCTCTCTCTCTCCTCTCTCTCCTCTCTCATTATTATTCTCGCTTTTTGTTGTTATTGAGGCAACTTTTATGGAGTCTTTCTTTCTTTCTTTCTATCTTTCTTTCTGTCTTTTTCTTCTTTCTTTCTTTCTTTCTTTCTTTCTTCTTTCTTTCTTTCTTTCTTTCTTTCTTTGTCGCCACGGCACCTCTCTCTCTCGCTCCTTCCTCCTCCCTCTCTCTCTCTCTCTCTCTCTCTCTCCCCTGCCTCTGTCAGTGTGGATGAAGGACAAGTGTTGGAGCAGAGGTGATCAACCGTTAGCTTGACCCCCCCCATACAACACACCACACACACACACACACACACACACACACACACACACACACACACACACACACACACACACACACACACACACACACACACACACACACACACACAACACACACACACACACACACACACGCCCATACATCTCCCTCCAGCAGACAAAGCTCCTGTAGAGTGAGGGGTTTGATGCTGCCATACTCATGCATCTTGTGTCACCTTCTCCTTAATGAGCTTGTCTGGGCTCAAGCCCTCCTCTCTCTTCCTGCTCATCCATTCTTTTTTTCTCTCTACTCATCCTTCGTTTGTTTGGCCACCTCTATCTGTCTTGCCCAGCCAAGACTGAGCTGGTCTGGGCTTTCAGCCCCTTCCTCTCTCCCTCTCTCCCCCTCTCTCTTTTGAATCATTCCTCCTTCACTCTCTTTAACGAGCTTGTCTACGGTCTCCCCTTTCCTCTCTCCTCTCTCCCCTTTGAATCATTCCTCCTTCACTCTCTTTAACGAGCTTGTCAAGGGTCTGCCCCTCCTCTCCTCCTCTTTACTCTCTCTTTACATCTGGCCACCTCTCATATCTGGCCACCTCTATGCCTCTCTTTTTTGTTGATGGTGAAATAGAGGCGCTAGACAGAGGAGAGAGATTACTGTGTGACTGGTGTCATATAATGTTCACTTAGAGAGAGAGAGAGAGAACGAGAGAGAGAGAGAACAGACAGGAGCCTGATAGTGACTTGGTTAAGGTATATGTTATATATGGTATATATCTTCTGTCTGGGCTGCTAGAGGTCACCTCACCTGTCCCACAGGAGCTGATGCATGGTGGCTGCGTGGGATCACAGCCCTAACTACTCATCAACCCCACTGAGGTGTGTGTGTGTGCATGTGACTATACCCACTCTCTCTGAGATTGTTCTTCAAATAGCAAAAAAAAAAATAATAATTGGTCTCTGAAAGTAATATATGTTATATTTCTGCATTATCACAGTAAATACACTAATATCATACATATTATACTTCCTCCTCTCCTGGAATAGCCTATTTAAAGTGGGAATACAGCTAATGAAAAGTTTGAAAAGATACACTTCTCTTCTGGTTTATAACATTGTTTCTTATTGTGTCCCCCTTCTGGCCACAGTCCTCTACACCCAGTCTGATCTCTCTACACCCTTCCTCCCACTTCCTCCTTTTCTCCCTCTCTCCCTCCCTCCCTCCGTCCGTCTGCTGGGCCATTCTTCATTGTTGTTATTGGATTTCAGATAGGCCGGAGGGGGCATACATCACTTCTCCTCTCATCCCTCCCTCCCACCCTCCTTCACCCCCCCTTCACACTCATGCTTTCATTCATCTTTTTCTTTTTTTAACAACTCCCTCTCTTTGGCCATTAATAAAGATGAGCTGACTGCACTGTCAGCCCCTGCCCCCATCTCTCTCTCTCTCTCTCTCTCTCTCTCTCTCTCTCTCTCTCTCTCTCCTCCCTTTCTCATTCTCGCTCTCCAATTCATCGACCATCTCTTCAGCTCCTTTTTCCCCTCCATCACGTCCCTTCATCTCTTTATCTCCTCTCTTCTTTCCAGCCTGTCCCCTCTTCATCTTTCTTCTTCTTTTCTCTTCCAGCCTCTCCTTCCTCTGTCTCCATCTCCCTCCTCTCCCCCCCATCTCCCCCCTTTCTCTCCTCACTCTCTTTTTTCCTCTCGTCCTGACAGACCATTCTATCATGTGGCAGGGTCTGGACACTGGCCTCCCTCTGCCTCCCTCGTTCATCAGACCTTTGAAAAGCAGAAATCACTCTCTTCTCTCCTCCACTGGCTCCTGCCACTTATTGCTCTATCCATCACGCCTGGCACATGATCAATACCAGCACGTTCCCTCCTCCTCCCTGTCTCCCTCCCTCTTACTCTTTCTGTCCCACCTTCTCTCACCTCATCTTCCCATTTTCTGCACCGGATGTACTGTAGTGATGTGGCTGGATATTCATTTTTAGATTTACCCCTAAATCAAACGATTAGTCAATCAATAACTTGATATCCCTTATAATTAAATGACCAGGTCATCTCTTTCCCATCCCTGTATCTTTGAAAGGAGAATCACTGACTGCTTTTACCAAGAGGCCCAGGCTTTTATGGTAGAACAACCAGAGGGCTGCTGGTTCTCACTAGAGAGAACATGAATTTTAAGCCCGAGTTATATCTATGTCCGCTACATTCAGGCCCTACCCTACCGAGGCCCGATTGACAAATTTAAAACCCGGACCTGCCTGAAACTTGAAATAACTTCCTCAGTTCGTAAATCCATTAGCTCCATTGGCTGTCTGTCTGTCACTTGATCCCTGCGCGCAGGCAGCTCGCTCTGCATGCACCCTGCTCATGGCGCTCTGAGTCTGAGTATCCACAGCAATGGCTCCGCTTGGGCTGCTCTGCTCAATGACGAGACATGAGAGAGCAGTGAGTGTTAGCTACTTTTCGTCACTCTAAACTCCGACAAAACTCAAGGAACATTATTGTTTCCTGTGACATAATCTCCCCTGTCTTTATATTTTATGTGGTTGAAGCACTTCTGACACCATGTTATGATCTTCAGATACAGTCAGATACGACTGTACTGTACAGCAGAGAACCAGCAAATGGCTCAAAATGTTAGTGATCAATTTAGTGATTCCCGAGCCATGCCCGTACCCTTGTTATTGWTGAATAAAGAGGCTCTATCCGGCCCTAACCCGATGTATAATGTCGGGGCCCGTCGGGCTCGGGTCGGGTAGCAGAGCTCTACATCAAACATCACATTGGCTGTTCCCCTCTTTCACTACATTAGCCAGCTTAACAGGAACTAACCCATTGCGCAACAGATATATTAGGCTTATTAGTCATTAGCATCCTTCCCCTTAGCATCTCCAGTTGACAGAGGAAGACCAGGTTATAAGAGAGGTTAACAGTGAGTATAATCGTGCTGAGCACCAGCTCCAGTGTGTAAATCCGATTTGTTAAAAATAGCCAGGGAGTCGTTAGGCAGCCCAGCCATGCCTCCCAGACTCTAATGTTTTTCTAACCTCGTTAGCAATAGCTAATCCTTTCTCTCCGCGCCACCATTACACTCTTTCACAGGCTCTGGGCTATGAATGGAATTAGATTGGGTGTATTGAGCAAACTAACCGTAGATTGCACCCTCGCTGCACTCACTAGTGTAGGTGGCCACAGTTACTATATACTAGCTGGCTAACTAGTTTTAAAACAAGGGTTTTAAACTCTACAGGCTTTTGTTCCAGCGGATCCTATTTACCAAGGGGAATTACAGCACAGGGGACACACACAGACTCTCAGACACTACACATGAATACATCACCCCCAGCATGGGCAGCCTGGCATTGCACCAGCCAGTCGGGTCACAGCTGGGCGCGGGGGCTCACAATGTGACATGACCCCTGTGGCACGGTGGAGTGCAGTACAACAAATCCCAACATGACACCAGACAGACAGGAGGGCTGCCAGAAGCTCAATTATCAGGCATCAGAATGCAGCTGGCATGTGTGTATGTGTATGTGTGTGTTTGGCACAGCGAGGTGCAGAGCACAGGTGTATTTGACAAGCTGAAATGAGGACCATTCATATTCTGCTGCATCAGTGGACCCGAGTCAATATTTCCCTATAGAGCCTCTCTCAGCCTCCAGACTTGCAGGATCAATAGACAGGCTAGTATTTGAACAGCCGACAGACAGAAAGGTAAAGGGGGATGAGACAGAGAGGGTAAAGGGGGATGAGACAGAGAGGGTAAAGGGAGATGAGACAGAGAGGGTANAAAGGGGGATGAGACAGAGAGGGTGAAGGGGGATGAGACAGAGAGGGTGAAGGGGGATGAGACAGAGAGGGTAAAGGGGGATGAGACAGAGAGGGTAAAGAGGTGAGAAAGAGAAAGAAAGTGCATTTTTAAAAAAGGAAGAAACACAATTTTCAGGGAATAGAAAATTCAGAAGAGTCTCTCAGATTAATGAATTTTCATAATGTGCATCATTAAAGATAATGCATATTTTTCTCCCTGATACGGCACTATTTAAAACATTAACTGAACCCGATCATTAATACAGCGTAGCCAGAGAGAAGGATATAAAGAGTAGACAAGTAGGTATTAAAAAAAGTGAGGAGAGCTGGGAGGGGGAGGACAGGAAAGGAGAGAACGAGGGGGAGGGAGAGAAAGAGAGATAGATGTCTCCTCTGTCATCCTGTCACAGCACTACTCCCCCTTGCTGTCCATCACCTGTCAGAGGAAGAGTGACGAGCGACAGCTCCCTGACACACGTACACACGCACACACACACATGTACACACAAAAACACGCAAGCACACACAGAGGAGATCAGGTGGAGGGAAGGAGATGCCAGGTCCTGTCGCCCACGACAACTCTGATCTGTCAGCTGACACATCCCTCTCAAGCAGGGGATGAGGAGGAGTGATAGAGAGGAGAGAGAGAGAGTTAAGAAGCGGTATGAGAGGGTGTGGAAAAGGGACAGGATGAAAGAAATGCATAGAGTAAGATAGAGATAAACACAGAGAGAAAGAAACACACAGAGAGATAGAGAAACAGAGAGAGAGAAACACAGAGAGAGCGAGAAACACACAGAGAGAGAGAAACAAAGAGAGAAACACAGAGAGAGAAACACAGAGAGAGCAAGAAACATATACCGTTGAAGTCGGAAGTTTACATACATCTTAGCCAAATACATTTAAACTCAGTTTTTCACAATTCCTGACATTTAATCCTAATAAAAAAATCCCCTGTCTTAGGTCAGTTAGGATCACCACTTTATTTTAAGAATGTGAAATGTCAGAATAATAGTAGAGAGATGATTTACTTCAACTTTTCTTTATTTCATCACATTCCCAGTGGGTCAGAAGTTTACATACACTCAATTAGTATTTGGTAGCGAATTGGGGTGAATTTTGGGCCATTCCTCCTGACAGAGCTGGTGTAACTGAGTCAGGTTTGTAGGCCTCCCTCTCCCAGATCGAGGGAGATTATCAGTGGTCTTGTATGTCTTCCATTTCCTAATAATTGATCCCACAGTTGATTTCTTCAAACCAAGCTGCTTACCTATTGCAGATTCAGTCTTCCCAGCCTGGTGCAGGTCTACAATTTTGTTTCTGGTGTCCTTTGACAGCTCTTTGGTCTTGGCCATAGTGGAGTTTGGAGTGTGACTGTTTGAGGTTGTGGACAGGTGTCTTTTATACTGATAACAAGTTCAAACAGGTGCCATTAATACAGGTAACGAGTGGAGGACAGAGGAGCCTCTTAAAGAAGAAGTTACAGGTCTGTGAGAGCCAGAAATCTTGCTTGTTTGTAGGTGACCAAATACCTATTTTCCACGATAATTTGCAAATAAATTCATAAAAAATCCTACAATGTGATTTTCTGGATTTTGTTTTCTCATTTTGTCTGTCAGAGTTGAAGTGTACCTATGATGAAAATTACAGGCCTCTCTCATCTTTTTAAGTGTGAGAACTTGCACAATTGGTGGCTGACTAAATACTTTTTTGCCCCACTGTATATCCAAATAATTTCCCCCCCTCATGATGCCATCTATTTTGTGAAGTGCACCAGTCCCTCCTGCAGCAAAGCACCCCCACAACATGATGCTGCCACCCCCGTGCTTCACGGTTGGGAGGGTGTTCTTCGGCTTACAAGCCTCCCCCTTTTTCCTCCAAACATAACGATGGTCATTATGGCCAAACAGTTTCATCAGACCAGAGGACATTTCTTCAAAAAGTACAATCTTTGTCCCCATGTGCAGTTGCAAACCGTAGTCTGTCTTTTTTATGGCGGTTTTGGAGCAGTGGCTTCTTCCTTTCTGAGTGGCATTTCAGGTTATGTCGATATAGGACTCGTTTTACTGTGGATATAGATACTTTTGTACCAGTTTCCTCTAGCATCTTCACAAGGTCCTTTGCTGTTGTTCTGGGATTGATTTGCACTTGTTGCACACCAAAGTACATTCATCTCTAGGAGACAGAACGCGTCTCCTTCCTGAGCGGTATGACGGCTGTGTGGTGCCATGGTGTTTATACTTGCGTACTATTGTTTGTACAGATGAACGTGGTACCTTCAGGCATTTGGAAATTTCTCCCAAGGATGTGGAGGTCTACAATTTGGCTGATTTCTTTTGATTTTGGCTGATTTCTTGGCTGATTTCTTTTGATTTTCCCATGATGTCAAGCAAAGAGGCACTGAGTTTGAAGGTAGGCCTTAAAATACATCCACAGGTACACCTCAAATTGACTCAAATTATGTCAATTAGCCTATCAGAAGCTTCTAAAGACATGACATAATTTTGGGGAATTTTACCGAGTCCTCTCTAGCCACTTTGAACAACATGAACTTGCATTGACACTGGCTTCTCACAAGGGAATGACTGAAGCGTGTCGTAACGGTATTGTTTATTGTTGTTCTTAAAATGCTATATTGCACCAAATTTGCGTGACCCCATGTTCCATAGCGTTGTCATAGAAAATATTTATGTTGTTTCCAATTACCAATCAGCATCTTCAGAGACACAGAGAGGCACATTTAATGAAACTAACGCATTTGGCACTGTTCAACTTCATATCATTGGCACAAAACGTGCGTCTGGCTTGCATAGCACAGGTGGTGGTTGCCTAAATTAACTGTAGTAGGCGAGCATACGATTGGTGGATTAATAACCCAGCCTATGAATTAACTTGTAATTTAGACATCTCTGTCTTCACTGTTCCCTTCTTGCACATTTCATGGATCTCCGCTGGCATATCTGATTAAAAGACACTGTTTTACAATGAAGGTCTACGGTAGCCTCAGCAGCAGTCTGTAGGGTAGCACCATGGTGTAGCCGGTGGACAGCTAGCTTCCGTACTCCACTTGGTACATTGCCTTCAATACAAAACCTAGGAGGTTCATGGTTCTCACCCCCTTCCATAGATTTACACAGTAATTATGACAACTTCCGGAGGACGTCCTCCAACCTATCAGAGCTCTTGCAGCATGAACTGACATGTTGTCCACCCAATCAATGGATCAGATAATGAATCTAGTACTGAAAGCATAAGTTACAGCTAGCTAGCACTGCAGTGCATAAAATGTGGTGAGTATTTGACTTAAAGAGAGAGAAAGACAATAGTTGAACAGTTTTGAACAAATACATTTCTTCCAAAATTAAGGAGAAGCAAGAGAGAGAGAGAAGTAGCTATATTTGGTTGTGTTTTTTTTAAAGTTTCACTTTCACTTAGCTAGCTGAATGCAGCTAGCTAGTTTAACCTACTCCAACACCTGGCTCAAACAGAGGGATGCTATGTTAGCTAGCTGGCTATGGCTCTCCAACACTGGAACTTTTCCAAGTCAAGGTAAGCTTTTCGTTTCATTAATTTATTGCCACCGGGTGTAACAGCTACACTGCTTTCTGACTGTACACTGTACTGCATGATTGTAGCGGGTTTACTAATGCATTAGTTCTAGTAGCTATGTTGACTATGAGGTGACAACGATGTAAGCTGTGTGTAACGTTAGCTGTTAGCAGTCATGATATGAAGGTTTGGCTAGGACAGACAGCTGATGTGTTGTGCACTGAAGTCCACAAGCGAAGGGAAAAGGTGAGTGGAGGAGAGCGCGTAGATAGCTGCGAGAAGGAATTTTATATATACAACAAGCAAAGTGATCACGCTGTTTTTATATGGCTGCTATGAAAGTGGACTGTGCTTTAGTGTGATCAAGGTTGTCTTCATTCCGCCAATTCTGTTGAAAAACTTTTTTAAATGGAAGCAAACGGAATGAAACGGGGATAAACATACATGAATTTGTTCAATAGAAACGGTGTGCAAGGCAGTATCGAATGTGTCACTGTATGTCACCTTGATTACTCAAAATTCTCTCGACTTGTGCATCTACGTTGTAAACTTTCATTCATAGGCTAGGTTGTAGCAACCTCATGATGGGTATAGGGAAAATGTGTGTATCATGTAGTAGCCTAAACCTATCAATGCTACATTGAGCTGGGTGAATGGAATATGCTGCAATAGAAGTAAGGCCATGATCATAAAAAAATAAATACATTTTAACTGTGCCGACCGCCACTGGATGTGTCTCAATCCACTGCATCTGCACACTTACACATCAGAGGTGAAAGGTGGCAGAGCTAAAGTGATGTGACATCCCGAAAATCGGTCTTCTCACAAAAACGTGTGAACGGTTTGACCTAGGAACTATTACGAACGATTGGACCTAGAAACTATTATGACCACTCTATGGAAAGGGGGGGACTCTCAAAAACACTATGGTCATCTCCATGTTTCTCTATGACACCCACAAGTGTCAGTGGACTCATATGAAGGTAACCGGGACCGGTTATAAAAATTGTATGGAAGTATAGTGCATCCGGAAGGTATTCAGACCCCTTGACTTTTTCCACATTTTCTTACATTAGATCCTTATTCTAAAATGGATGAAATAAAAACATGTCCTCATCAATCTACACACAACACTACATAATGACAAAGTGAAAATAGGTTTGCAAATGTATTCAAAATAAAAAACAGAAATACCTTATTTACAAAAGTATTCAGACCGTTTGCTATGAGACTTGAAATTGAGCTCATGTGCATCTTGTTTCCATTGATCATCCTTGAGATGTTTCTTCAACTTGATTGATTGGAGTCCACCTGTGGTAAATGTCATTAATTGGACATGATTTGGAAAGACAGACAGCTGTCTATATAAAGGTCCCACAGTTGATAGTGCATGTTAGAGCAAAAACCAAGTCATGAGGTCGAAGGAATTGTCCGTAGAGCGCCGAGACAGGATTGTGCCGAGGCACAGATCTGGGAAGGGGACCAAAAACATTTATCCAGCATTGAAGGTCTGCAAGAACATAGTGGCCTCCATCATTCTTAAATGAAAGAAGTTTGGAACCAGTAAGACTCTTCCTAGAGCTGGCAGCCCGGCCAAACTGAGCAATCAGTGGAGAAGGGCCTAAGTCAGGGAGGTGACCAAGAACCCGATGACCACTCTGACAGAGCTCCAGAGTTAGTCTGTGGAGATGGGAGAACCTTCCAGAAGGAAAACCATCTCTGCAGCACTCCACCAATCAGGCCTTTATGGTAGAGTGGCCAGAAGTGTCACGCCCTGACCTTAGAGATCCTTTGTATTCTTTATTTTGGTTAGGTCAGGGTGTGACTAGGGTGGGCAATCTATGTGTTCTATTTCTTTGTTGGCCTGGTATGGTTCCCAATCAGAGGCAGCTGTCTATCGTTGTCTCTGATTGGGGATCATACTTATGCAGCCTGTTTTCCACCTGAGTTTGTGGGAATTCTTGGACCGTTTGAGCGAGGAGTGGTTGGCAGTGTAGAGGGACGAAAGAGTTTGGAGGGGTTGGAGTCTGGAGCAAGAGTCGCTTTGAGGAGAGTGTGACCCTTCAGGCACCATGCTTTGCGGTTACACGTACTGTGTCTYCGGTAAACATCCACAGCCCGGTGTGCTCTGTGCCAGCTCCCCGCATTTGCTGTGCTAGGGTGGGCATTCAGCCAGGACGGATTGTGCCGGCTCAGCGCTCCTGGTCTCCAGTACGCCTCCACGGCCCAGTATATCCTGCGCCAGCTCTACGCAGGGTATCTCCAGTGCGCCTGCACAGCCCAGTGCGTCCTGTGTCAGCGCCCCGCACTTGCCGGGCTAAAGTGAGCATTCAGCCAGGACGGGTTGTGCCAGCTCTACGCTCCAGACCTCCAGTGCGCCTCCACGGTCCAGTATATCCTGTGCCAGCTCCACGCACCAGGCCTCCAGTGCGTCTCTCCAGCCCGGTGCGTCCTGTGCCAGCTCTACGCACCCGGCCTCCAGTGACGATCCATGGCCCGAAGCCTCCAGTGATGATCCATGGCCCGAAGCCTCCAATGATGATCCATGGCCCGGAGCCTGCAGTGATGATCCATGGCACGAAGCCTGCAGTGATGATCCATGGCACGAAGCCTCCAGTGATGATCCGCGGTCCGGAGTCTCCAGCGACGGTCTGCAGTCCAGAGTCTACAGCGATGGTCTGCAGTCTAGATCATCCGGCAGGGGTTCCCAGTCCGGAGCCTCCGGCGACTGTTCCCAGTCCGGAGCCTCCGGRGTAGGTCCCCAGTCCGGAGCCTCCGGCGACGGTCCCCAATCCGGAGCTACGGCGACGGTGCCTGGTCCGGTTCCTCCGGCGACGATCCACGGTCCGGTTCCTCCGGCGACGATCCACGGTCCGGTTCTTCCGGCGACGATCCACTTGTCCGGTTCCTCCGGCGACGATCCATGGTCCGGTTCCTCCGGCGACGATCCAGGGTCCGGAGCCTCCGGTGACTATCCCCGCACCAGAGTCGCCACTGAAGACGGCGGATCCGCGAGCGGAGTCTACGTCCCGCACCGGAGCCGCCACCGAGGCTAGATGCCCACCCGGACCCTCCCCTACAGAGTCAGGTTTTGCGGCCGGAGACCGCACCTTTGGGGGGTCTCTGATTGGGGATCATACTTAGGCAGCCTGTTTTCCACCTGAGTTTGTGGGATCTTGTTTTTGTACAGTTACTGTGTAGCCTGCAGAACGTTACGTTCGTAAATTATTTTGGTGTTCATCAAAATAAAGAAAGATGTACGCTTACGACGCTGCACCTTGGTCTTCATCTAACGATGGACGTAACAAGAAGGAAGCCACTCCTCAGTAAAAGGCACATGACAGCCCGCTTGGAGTTTGCCAAAAGGCACCTTAGAAACAAGATTCTCTGGTCTGATGAAACCAAGATTGAACTCTTTGTTTTGAATGCCAAGCGTCACATATGGAGGAAACCTGGCACCATCCCTACGGTGAAGCATGGTAGTGGCAGCATCATGCTGTGGGGATGTTTTTCAGCGCAGGTATTGGAGGGCTAGTCAGGATCGAGGGAAAGATGAATGGAGCAAAGTGCAGAGAGATCCTTAATGAATACCTGCGCCAGACTGCTCAGGACCTCAGATGGGGCAAAGGTTCACCTTCCAACAGGACAACGACTCTAAGTACACAGTCAAGACAATTCAGGAGTGGCTTCGGGACAAGTCTCTGAATGTCCTTGAGTGGCCCAGCCAGTGCCCAGACTTGAACCCGATTGAACATCTTTGAAGAGACCTGAAAATAACTGTTTAGCGATGCTCCCCATCCAACCTGAACTTGAGACGACCTGCAGAGAAAAATGGGAAAAACTACCCAAATACAGGTGTGCCAAGCTTGTAGCGTCATACCCAAGAAGACCCGAGTCTGTAATCGCTGCCAAACGTGCTTCTACAAAGTACAGAGTAAAGGTTTGAATAGTTATGTAAATGTGTTATTTCAGGTTTTTTTATTTTATACATTTGCGAAAAATGTCTAAAACCTATTTTTGTTTCATCATTATGTGGTATTGTGTGTAGATTGATGAGGGAAAAAACAATTTAATAATTTTTGAATAAGGCTGTAACGTAAAATGTGGAAAAAGTGAAGTGGTCTTGTCACTTGTGATTTGAGGTGGGCATTCTATGTTTTCTATGTCTTTGTTTTTGGCCGAGTGTAGTTCCCAATCAGAGGCAGCTGTCTATCGTTGTCTCTGATTGGGAATCATACTTAGGCAGGCTTTTTTCCCACCTGTGTTTTGTGGGTAGTTATTTTCTGTTTAGTGTCTGCACCTGACAGAACTGTTTCGTTTTTTCACTTTGTTATTTTGTTCGAGTGTTTTTTGAGTAATAAAGAATCATGAACACTTACCACGCTGCGTTTTGGTCCATGCCTTCCGACGAGAGACGTTACAGGTCTGAATACATTCCGAATGCACTGTTTGGAGGTAGTTTTGTGCCTACTCAAAAAAGGGCTTAAATATGTGGGGGAAAAAGTACAATATTTCCTGACCTTTCTTATATCTCCTAGATATAGGACAAACACTTAAAACCCTTGTTTCTTATGATTGATCTTTTCACTGTCTTTTTTGCCATTTATGAATGTGTTATTCAGTGCATTTCTCTGTGCTATAGTAGTAAAAGCCAATTTCAATATTTTATCAAACATCAAAAAAATGTATACCTAAAGGGGTTCTACATTTCCAAATCAAATAGCTAAATGATCCATAGTATGACCATCTTAAAACAATTTCATATGTCAGTTTAGAACCCCCCAACCCCCAGAACTATTATTTCATATACAACCATGGCTAAGGTWACACGCAGGCAGACACACACACATTCCTGATAGATAGACAAATAGAGATTGGAGTGAGCGAGAGTGTCACGACTTCCGCCGAAGTCGGTCCCTCTCCTTGTTCGGGCGGCTTTCGGCGGTCGACGTCACCGGCTTTCTAGCCATCGCCGATCCACTTTTCATTTTCCATTTGTTTTGTCTTTGTTTTCTACACACCTGGTTTCTATTCCCCAATTACATGTTCATTATTTAACCCTCTGTTTCCCCCATGTTTGTGTGCGTGTTTGTATYTAATGTTCAGGTCATTACTTGTTGGCTGGTATTGTTTGCCGGGTTCGTTATTACGCCCGTTATTTACGAGTGACCGGTAATTTCACGCACCTTTAGTATTTGTTTTATACTGGTGCTGTTCGTAGAATAAATTACCTTGTACACTCATCTCTGCTCTCCTGCGCCTGATTCCATGCACCAGTTACCCACAGCCTGACAGAGAGAGAGAGAGCTATGAAACAGAGAAATCCGAAAGACAAAGAGAGAGAGTGGACACTACAATGGCAAACAGATCTTTTAAATCTCTCTAACTTATTATGGATGGCCTTCCTACAAATCTAGAACATCCCTGCACTGTCAGAAATGGAACATGTCCACATTGTGTTGATGTGTACATTTCTTTGGCTTGGTGTTGATATTTTACAGTGTGACGACTATGTGAGTGGGAGGTCTGTAGCTGTCGACTCTAACATTACCAGAGACAGAAGAGTTACTTAAGTGATAATGCCCGAGAAGCCAGTGTTTGGAGGATATATTGGCATGGGTGTTGTTAGGCCCGAGACAATATATCCTCATTATTTTGATTAATTTATTCCTACTATTTCATCCTTCCACAAGATATAGTCCCGACACAAATCTAGGGTTGCTAGTCGTTCAGTCTTTTTGTTCTGTATCTATGGATGCAACCCAGTCGTTCYTTCTAAATGTTCCATTGCCATACTGGCTGGCAATGTTCTTATCCCTTGCTTGCTTGCTAACCAACTACGGCTAACTTACAGTCACAACAAAATTGCAGCCAGAATAACAGCAAAATTGCAGCATTTGCATTTGTTTAAGCTGTTTTCTAGTGACATTTATTTGGATAAATCCATAACAATGATCTAATGAGGTGCGATTTCGCCTGGCGTAGAAAATGTACTCTCTTGTCAGGACACTGTTGTTCAGAGGCGCTAGCCAACAACACAGCTACAGTAACACAATCACTTCAAACTGATGCTGGAAAGAATCCAAAATTAGCTGCGTTTCATTTGACCTTTTTTCAATTGACCTTTTTTTGTATATATCCATAAAAATGATGCCAGCTGATTCATGATTTCGACTGGCTGAGAAACGCTGCCTGTCTGTCTAGTCCCGACTCCCAACAAGTTCATTACAATGGGACAGCATGAGATCCAATTTCAACATTGAAACAATGTTACAAATGTTGGAYAGGCTGACCGCAAGGTTTATGCAAATCTCTGCTGTTGAAAACAAAATGTTACTCTAAAAGAAATGTGAGACAATGTCTAGATGCCTTTTAGATTGGAGATCAAGTTTATAAATTGCCTAGCTGGACTGATGAGACAGTGGATTGTGCAGTCAGATGGAACAGAGTAAATAGGCATTTTAACATCATAGATTTAGCCAGTGCCAATTTGTTGAATAGACACCGGCTGAAATGCGGTTTTAACCAATCAGCATTCAGGATTAGACACACTCGTTGTATAAATACCTATAAGCCACACCATCATCACTGTCATCAGCACCATATAATCTTACTACACTACTCAGCTGTCCAAGTCATAAACTAACTGTCAACCAAAACACGTACTTAGCCACAGAGCTTTTCACAAATATTTACTGCCATATTGGTGAAATGTTTTGGTTTCTTCTTTCTTGGTTTCTGGTTTCTCATCTCTGTGTGTTCGGTCCACTCCCCAACATAATCGATTATGAAGCTGCTGGTATCATAAATTAATGAAGAATGAAGGGAGATTCAAAGGAATGTTGAAAATATAATGATATAATAATGGTTACGTTACTATGTCTCTCCTCTTTGTTGTTGTGTGGTCCTGGAGAAATAGTGAAGTTATATCCCTGAATATTTTTGAGAGTGTTATAGAAGCGCACACACACACACACACACACACACACACACACACACACACACACACACACAACACACACACACACACCACACACACACACACACACACACACACACACACACACACACACACACACACACACACACACACACACACACACACACACACACACTGTCGCTCTCTCCTCACGTTAGTCCTTCTGACAGGCAAGTGCTGATTTATGAGTCCAATTCCCTCAAACAGACACAGCCAGCAGTCACTATAGTGTGTGTGTGTGTGTGTGTGTGTGTGTGTGTGTGTGTGTGTGTGTGTGTGTGTGTGTGTGTGTGTGTGTGGTGTGTGTGTGTGTGTGTGTCGTTATCTCTCTGTGTGTGTGTTTGTGTGTACGTGTTGTACTCCCCAAATGATTGGTTATCCTGTCTGTGGTATTTTTGAAATGTAATCTCTTTTAACAGCATGAAGAGTCTGAGGTGGCCTTAGAAAAAAACAAACCCCCTTGGTCTGTGTGTGTGTGTGTGTGTGGGTGTATGTGCATAACCAACTGGGCTTGAACCTGGGTCGTCTACACCCCACAATACCAATACTATTTTAGCCTGTTGAGCTAAACCTCACACTCGGGGGGGGGGGGGGGGGGGGGGGGGGGGTAGCACAAGTCTTCAGGTCACAGGAGAAGCTACACATCACGCAAGCTGTGTTCAACAACCTACCTACATTACACGGGTTAGAGACATATTGAATTCCAAATGTGTAGTGGCCCACAACTTTAGCTGCTTGCCATTGCATTATACCCAGCCCTGGCCCTGGCCCTGGTCCTGGCCCTGCGCTAGCATTAGCTAGCATTGTTTCCAGCCCAAACCTATAACCCCAGCCTCTTCATATCCCTACTGTGCCTGCATGTCTGTGTCCTATCTTGCCAGAGCAGAACTGCCTCGTCATTTATCATCAGGATTCATAAACCGTTATTCATGTTTATAGCAGGTGTTGTGACACGTTTATTAAAGCGTTATGTCAGCTTAACGAAATGTTATGATCAATGGCCTGGATACAGGAGGGAAA
>NC_036844.1:11040476-11045855 GCF_002910315.2 Salvelinus sp. IW2-2015 | reverse complement strand
GATGTGCATCTACGGATCTTCAGAATTCTAAAAGGCTATTTGAAATGTATGAACCTGCAGATGTGTCCATTCATAGAACACAGCAAATTGGCCAGTGTTATAGTGTTGATTTTTCAGTGTAACATTTCTAGTGTTGATTCAGGAGTACATTTGAAAAGTATTCAGACCCCCTTACCTTTTTTCTCTCGTCAATCTACACACAATACCCATAATGACAAAGCAAAAAAAGTTAAGACATCTTGGAAATGTATAAAAAAAAAAGAAAACTGAAATATCACATTTACATAAGTATTCAGACCCTTTACTCAGTACTTTGGCAGCGATTACAGCCTCGAGTCTTCCTGAATTACATGTCACTTTGCAAGCCAGCATAATGTCGCTTATGAACTATGAGTTTAAGGCCACTGTATTAGGGTAAAACTAGGCCCTCAAAAGAAGGCCTTTGTATTGTCTTAAATAATTATATTTGAATGACATATTCACTTATAATCTAAGTTGGTGAAGACCACAGGGCTGAAAATATATGAATGCAACAACCATGTCTCTGTCATTAGCAAACACAGTCATTGGTGGTACTGGTAACTCTTAAATTCACTCAAAAGGCTCCCTGAGAAATACACAAATAAGGCTTCAACCCCTATAGCAGGGGAATTCAATTCTGGTCCTGGAGGGCCAAAACATTTCTGGTTTMGATTTTTGTATGGTTCTTCAAAGAACTTCTTAATTTCAAAAGGGTGGCAGGTAGGCTTGTGGTTAACAGCATTGAGACACTAACTGAAAGGTTGCTGGTTTGAAAAATGTGCCCTTTAGCAAGCACCTCTCTGATTCAATGGGGTTGGGTTAAATCAGGAAGAACATTTTGTTTGAATGCATTCAGTTGTGCACTTGACTAGTTATGGGAACATGGTTCACCTGTGGCACATTTATTTTTAAGAGTTTATGTAATAGGTTGATTGTAGTTCTCTGTGTGTGGTTGTGTGAACTCTTCACCCCAGCTGCCCCCAGAGGACATGCTGTTTGGTTGCTCCGCCCATTGATTGACATGCAGTCAGATCAGAGAGAGTTGGTTTGTTCCACCAACTGGGTGCCTTTTGAGAAGTGTCACTTGCTCAATTTATTTTTAAATTTCACCTAATTTAACATAATGTCATAAAAAGCACAAATTCAACTTTATAAAAAGCTAGTTTTCCCATCTCAAGAGGTTAAATATAAAAGTAAGTGCYTATTAAGTGCCAAATAAAGTAACAGGTTTGACCYTAACAGGGTTGTCAATTTCCTCTGYAKTCACCCATAAGTCCTCTTGTGACAGAGGGAATGGAAGCTTGTMGTGTGCAACAGGGAGTGGCAATTGAATGCAAGCTTCACAAAACATTTTTAATTGTTTAAACATTTCTAGCCTGTCTATCTATATGTAACAGGGTTGACCTGTTATACTTGACCCACTCAGTTTTCAACCACAAAACACCAGAAAATMTCCAAAAAGAGTACAACCAGCTCACATGATTTCAAACTATGATTTGACTATTAGATGTTACATTTAGTTTCACCATATTAAAATGCCCTCTCTAAACTTTTGGGTAATTTCAGCCAGTAGTTTTGAAAGTAGTGCTTACGAGCAAAAACGGGTGTCARGCCCTGACCTTAGAGATCCTTATTMATTCTCTATGTTCGGTTAGGTCAGGGTGTGACTCGGGTGGGAGAATCTATGTTTTCTATTTCTTTGTGTTTTTGGCTGAGTATGGTTCCCAATCAGAGGCAGCTGTCTATCGTTGTCTCTGATTGGGGATCATATATAGGTTGTCATTTTCCGTTTGGGTTTTGTGGGGAGTTATTTTCTGTTTAGCTGTTTTGTTGCCTGACAGAACTGTACGCTTTCGTTTTGTCTACTTTGTTATTTTGTTGCGGTGTTCAGTTTATTCAAAATCATGAACGCCTACAACGCTGCACCTTGGTCTCCTTCTTCATCCGACGACACACGTTACAACGGGTCCCCGTTTATTTGTACTACGTCATCCAATTGTGTACTACGCCATCCATTACGTGTGATATGTTACGAATTTTTCAAGTTCGGATGATATCATACGGATTTAGCAATTTGTGTGATATGTTACGATTTTGTTGTGCTTAAGATCCTGGAGTTCATCTTTAAAATGAAAGTTCAGTWCATGTAACAGGGTTGTCCTTGAAAAGAGGAACAGATATAAATGAATCACTAATCACATGAAATAWATAATCATCTTCAGAAATGACTTTGTCAAAGCAACAAAATAACTAGGGGCTTTACAACGATGTTGAAAACTGAGCCATTTTGGGTTCAGAACTTCCTAGAAGTCACAGAGGTTGTACAGAGGGACATGTCAAAAGGCAGAATTTTGACACTTTAGCAAGTCTTCATTGATATATAAAAAATCTGAGTTATTGAGTTCTCTATGTGGTCTATATTACAGGGAACTTCATTTAATAAAACAGGCTTTRAAATGTCAATATTGGTACACAATTTCTACTTAAAAACATCAAGGTAATGCAAAAGGCACTATTTTCATGGAACGGCCCAGATATTATTGTTGCAAATACTAACCCACCCTGGGGCAGAGGCTTTAGCACGCACGCACGCACGCACGCACGCACGCACGCACTAAATGATGTGTAAGTTTTAACTAGTCAGTGGCCACCCCCCATGAGCCAGACATTACATAGGCATCATAGAACCACCCCTTTTTCCACAGATATAAAACCCACTTCCTAAAAATGTACATTCAGTCAGAGAACGTTGAGACAGAGTCCCCACGTTGAATGGCTACAATTCTATAGACCATTAGACCATACAGTGTAGTTTTGCTACAACGGCTGGAAATGTTAAACTCTGAGGACTATCGATCACACAGAATAAGAGCAAATTCCAGACGTATAATTACAAGTCTACAGCTAGAAACTACGTAAGTCTAGTATGAGAATACCGACCACAGCCGAAACATTCTATGCGACAACCATGGGTACGCCTGACGTATCCATTATGACACAACCAGAGACTTTCTGTCGATTGACTCTCCAGCAGACGGACCGGATTCCAACAGAGAAGACAACAATGACATACGGACGTAAATATATACATTGCAATTATTCTTGAAAGAGCGGCCGTTCATGTGCCAAGGATTAGCATTTCAATGATTATATAATTATCAACTGTGTGGTAATCCAGCTTGTCTTTCCCGCTCTTATCTGGCCCACCCTCTTTCCTTTGTATACCAAGCATCATATCTGCTTAAATAAATAGCCCACTAGGGACTTTCTATCATCGTTAGTAACCAACTTCTACTGTTTGTTGTTATGTAATTCTGTGTGATTATTTAGTTAGTTAATAAATAAATAATTGAGCCAATTTGTTAGCGCTGATTCATGATTTAGGCTATGGTTCGTGCAGATATCCAAGGTTTTCGACGTTCAGTAATGAGAAACTGATGAGGTATTAATAATGAGACTAATAGATCAGATATTAAAATATCTGAAGAGTTAAATCGAAAAATATCGAACTCTATAAATCTCAAACATTTTCCGTAGTCCCCCGACTTCCTAGTTAATTAAGTTTACATGATTAGTTAATCACGTAATAATTAAACCTAGAGAACTGATTTATATAAATAAGTCTTCACATTAATGATAGTCCAGACACGACATGGGAAATCTTCAGGGATGTAGTATTTAATTATGTATTTGTCCTTGAGGGAGACAAGAATATAGGTAGGATTAGACCTTAAGTCTTCACATTTAAAATAGTCCCGACACAACAGGACCAAAGGGAGTACTGTGGTCAAGAGTATAGTATTACTGTGGTCAAGATGTATTAGATGATGTGGTCAAGAGTACTGCTTTACTGTGGTCCAATGATGTGTATTAGTATTACTGTGGTCTAGATGTACTGCTATTACTTCTACACGACAGATTGCCAATACAGTTGCAAGGACTATTAGTGATTAAACATCAGGTTATAACATAATATTAATAAAGTCATAGTCTATTATAGCCTACTACCACTTATATGATTGGACGGTAATCCTAACAATGTGTGGCTGGTGTGTTTGAGACTTTGTGTTCAGTAGAGTGTCTGTTCAGACTACCTGCTGCCCCTCCCAGTCCTGACCAAAATGTCTGTGAGATAAGAAAAAACATATACCGCACAATAAAGAAAGATGAAAATCAAGGAAAGTGAGGGGATGAGTGTCTGAACGAGATGTAAAGAGAGGAAGAAAGGGAGAAAGATGCTAAAGAGACTGCGAGAAAGGAGGAGAGAATGAAATGGAGAAGAAGAGAAGGATGGGAAAATAATCCTGGCGCTGGGTCCAGCAGGAAATTCAATAAAAATTCTTCAAAAGGGCCGGTCCTGACATTGAAAAATTGTGAAATTATAAAAGCGAGCAGGGTAAAGAAAAAGGAGAGTTATTGTATTTGGCACAAGAAGAGAAGAAAGAGCCACGGGCTGCCTTTGTCGTCAAATGAGCCGTCACAACGGAGAGAGTTTAGCCTCATGGTGATTAAAATGGGCCTGGAACATGCTGCCTAGCCGCTAGCCGGAGAGATGGAGAGATGGAGAGAGAAGATGGAGAGAGAGAGAGAGAGAGAGAGAGAGAGAGAAGAGAGAGAGAGAAGAGAGAGAGAGAGAGAGAGAGAGAGAGAAGTCTGACCACAAATCAAGACCATATGATGACACACCAAATGTGAAAAGAGCGGGAATAGGCTTTTGTAGTCCAAGCTATGTCTCTTCCATTGGTCGACTGCTGTTGTTTCAAAAGATGATCCAACCAGAAAACACTTGAAGGTAAGGATGACAGCAGTGGTGTAGTCAACGGCGATACAGATATCACTTATTATTGATATTTATATTAGCTCATTGATGTTGAATCACACTGCTGCTCTCTCATTTAGCTATATGCGCCTTATGGATTGTGTTGTTGCGGATGGCTGTTCACAAATCTAAATGGTATTTAACCCAATAATGGTTGAATTCAAGGAGTTAAGCTGCCTATCAATCATTGTTTTTAAAACCAGTGGACAGCAGTAAAAACGCACTCTTGCAACAGCTGCATAGTGCGGATCCAAGCCTATAGAATAAAAGTGGGCTTTTGTTGCTCAATCTAATTCATGCTATAAAAAATAAATAATGGACACATGCTCAAACTTGCACACTTTTGATAGACTTAAAGAGAAATCTGTCCTTGTATCCATAGCTCTGTCTATTAATCTAAGAGTGGTTACATTTCTCCAGGCCCGCCCTCAGCTTTTACCAAAACAGAGCGGGAGTGACCTTTTTGTTATTGTTTCATCTGTGGATTTTGCCCTTAAACAGCTGCATATTATCAAGATATCAAAGCGTCACCAACAAAA
>NC_036844.1:11037616-11037951 GCF_002910315.2 Salvelinus sp. IW2-2015 | reverse complement strand
ATACCAAGGCAGGAGAGATGAAGAGAGGGGGAGAAGATGAGGGGTGAAATAGATTTGAGGAGCTTTGATAAGAGAGACGTGCAATGAAACAGGCTTTCAAAGCACAAAACAATTTTTTCCCGTGTTTCATCTCTCTCTCTCTCTGAAAGATTTGTACAACACACTCAACACAGATAAGCTCATCACTATACGTTGGAGCTCTGGATGTAATCTGTTGATGCTCCACTATTTAATTAACTGTCTGTCTGTCTGTCTGTCTGTCTGTCTGTCTGTCTGTCTGTCTGTCTGTCTGTCTGTCTGTCTGTCTGTCTGTCTGTCTGTCTGTCTGTCTGTCT